>NC_062214.1:103959055-104262085 GCF_902686445.1 Sciurus carolinensis
TGGTTAATCAATAATTTTCTCCTGAACTACCCGCATTTTTCAAGTTAAATGTCAGGATTGCTCTGGAGAGCTTCAACTTTATGTAAGCTCTACAACATAATGACTCTAGATATTTTTTACATGGTTCAAAAATCTGGTAACTTTTACCTTCCCCCTCGATACCATAACCAGAGAAAAAGATAAAGTTTTAGAAAACATTCAGAATTGTTTTTAAAGACAAATAACAGTAACTTACTTGTTCTGTTTATAACAGCTGGATACACAAGAATTCCATGTCTGTTGTCTGCCTTGTGCAACTTGAGCCTCTCTACTGTAGCTACAAACTATTTCTCAGCTGAGAAATCCTCCAGCAGAATCATAATTGTTTCCATAAATCAACAGGCAAGAGGATTTTCTCGGTGTGTGTGAGCGCGTGTGTGCTTGTGTGTGTGTGTGTGGAGCCTTTTATTCAGGGCTTTTCGATAAATACCTTTGCTGACCTCATTGGAAGCAATTAAAACTTAACCAGTGAGCTGTTAGTTGAATGCAACAGCGAGAATAGAAGGAGACTTGTATAATATTCAATGGTCATGAGAGGGAGCTATGAACATGCTTAAATCTACAAGTGGGTATCCACTTTGTAGAAACAGATCTCTGATTCTGAAGCAGTTAGCAGGGGAAAGGAAATTGTTAGACCTTCTTTACAATACAGCAGTTACATAATCTTTGGAAAATATTTCCTTGAACGTATATGAAAGTGGTTTTTACTAGTTAGAAAATCTTTTCTACAGCTTTATGATGCATGTATTTCTTTAATTACTCTTTTGTGCTCAAATGTCAGAACAAAACTAATGTGTTAACTCAAATATCAATGTCTTAAAACACTCCGTTGCTGAGTTAAGTATTTATCTTTGCACATGGAGATCATTCACTATTGCATATGAGTATAACTTTTACGTTCCTAGGCTGAAAGCAAGAAGACCTAGTTTTTTTATTTGACGTGGTTTACTTATAACCAGTATGACCTTGGGTTAGTCACTAGACATCCCTGAGTCTCAAATGTTGCTACATTTGTAAAATTAAAGTATTCATCTAAACAACCCAGTGGTGCTTTGTACTCTTAAAATTCTGTATCCTGAGACTTATACCAATGGCTAACATAAGGAAGAGGACACACAATTTCAACAATTGTTATTCTTAAAATTAAAAGTAAAGAAAACAGTTTTACCTTGGTACCAGGGTTTGACTTTTGCCTCAATGAGAACATTGGCCTAATAAAAATATCATTTTAGGGATGGAATTATAAAACCTATAACTAACATAAATAACAGAAATCTATTATACTTTTCAAAATGAGTTGTTCTCTTTATTCCCTGTACTAGTGTATATATGGCAGGGTCCAAGTGTTTTATTAGATATTTGGTTAGAATAATTGCATCATCAGTCTAACTCAGTATTTAGGAATGTATATTAAAATTTTTCCCATGTTGTACACTTACACACACACACACACACACACACACACACACACACACACAAAACTTCTGTACTTAAAATGCACTATTTTACCACCAGGTGGTGCATGTAGACCAAATAGGAAAAAAAAAAAATGAAATCAAGTCCATTCAATTGGATTATGGCTTGTGTTTTCCTATATGTCTATGCTTTTAGGGAACAGAATCAATAGCATGAAATATTTTAAACATACCCAGTTACATTTTATTTATGAAATATTAAAAGTGTTACATTTTAAGCAAAGCAGGGTGGGCTTTTCTATAATTACATCTGTGGAAAGCAAGATGACTCAAAACATTCTGTCATCCCTGTAAAAGCAGAAGAGGAATGAAATATGAGGCTATTGTGTTCTGAATTATATCCCACTAGTTTTGGAGCCAACAGTAATGAATGGGATCAGAATTCCTAGGACTTGGAAATTTCTCCCAAAGAAATGAAAAGTTATTAACAGTCAGTACCCAGTTTAAATATATTCAAGAACTACTAAATTTATCTGTTCTACACTGACCATGTAGACTGCATAACCATGTGATCCTACGATATGTATAATCAGAAAGATGAGAGATTACACTCCATTTATGTATGATCTATCAAAATGTCTAAATGCATTCCACTTTCATGTACAACAAATTAGAACAAACAAAAAGTAATTAAAAAAAGAAATCAATGGATTGGAAGTCAATATTTGCTAACTAAATGCCTAGGATTTAAATAAAAGAAACGGATACTTTGCTCCTAAAGAATGCTTAGTAGTACCCTAAAATCTTCTATATAGAACTGACTGTAGAACCAGAAACAAAGAATAAAATTATGAGTGAAGCCTTAGATGCTACTATATTCTGATTTGGAATTAGGATGTAAGTAATAATGAACAGATCAGTCTCAACAAGGAAATTATATGAGGAGTTTGAGTTCTTTGATGATCAGTTTCCTAGTTGAAGAATAATTACCTTCAGATAGGTGCATAACCTGTTTCACTGGTATCACACCTATAAAGCAGAGCCTCACATAGACTTATGTCCAGATTATACCTACATTCACGAGGGATTCTCCAAGAACTAATAACCTTAGTTAGCTTCAGATGAAGTAACCCTCTTGGATTTTATTTCCAGTTTGATTTTAGGAGAGAATATATGATATATAGAGAATTTATTTCTGTGAATATCATAAAAACAGAAGTTGTTAAATAATTTACCACATAACTCTGTTTAAGCAACCTCCATTGAATCCTTTATTCCATGAAGAAATAAATGAAGCACAATAACTTTGATTTAATGGATTTTGAGATTCAATAATTGTAAAATGGTGCATCTTTTATAATTATGCATAATATAATCAATAGAAGGAAACATCATTAAATATTTTCATTTCTTTGCATTTTTACGTACTATCCTGTTGCCCATCCTCCCAGTTTCCATCTTTTCCCCAAAATACAGACAGTTGTTATTAGTTTCTTGTTTTTTTACTTTACTTCTTTTCATAAAGTAACATTCCCTACATACTGCTCTGCATGTCACTTTTTCACTTAGTAAAAATATAGAATCTCCCCATTTCAGTATTCAAGAAGATCCCTTGATTTTTTTTATCACTGCATAGTATTCCATTGAGTGGGTTTATCCCTGAGTATTTAACCAGCTTCCATTAAGGAACATTTAATTTATTACCAAAATATGTTATAGTGAATAAATTTACAAATATGTCACTTTATAGTGTACAAATATATCTGCAGAATCAATTTTCAGCACTGGACCATCTGGGTCAAAAGATGTGTGTGTGTGTGTGTGTGTGTGTGTGTGTGGTGTATGTGTTTATATGTGTGTGTGTGTGTGTGTGATTTTTGATGTTGCCAACTTATTGTCCTTGAAGAGTTTACTTTTTTTAATCCTACTAGCAATACTTAAAAATAAATTCCCATTTGCTCAACAGTATATTGCCAAAATATGGAATTTTGCTAAACTGACAAGTGAAAATGGTATTTCATTCTTATGAGACAAGATTACCATAATATACAAATACTACGAAGTCAAGATAAGTGGTGCTGTAAATGTCTGCAATAAGTGGCAGAAGAGTTTTCCCTGGAAAACTGCCAGCAGAGCTGCAATTGGAAGCATGAGTGGGAATGAACAAGGTGAAGAGGTGCTAGTGAATGTACGAAAACCCTGTGTTGAATGAATGACAGCATCCTCTTTTCAGCAAGAAACTAGCATGCCCCCAGTAGAAAGAAGAGGGCCTGGCATGCCCCTCTATTAGGGAAGTAGAGGGCCCATGAAGAGAATGGAGAGGCGGGCGGGATCTCTGTGGGCCATGTTAAGGAGATTGATCTTTATACTAAGAGCAAAGGGAAGCCATTATGGTATGTTAGGCATAAGAGTAGCCTGAGAACTGCACTTTGTCTCTGTTCCCATCACAACTTAATTCCTACTGGCAGAATAAGTTTATGGTATATTAAACTCTATTCATTCATCCTGTTTTTTCTGTTCTTCATATTATCAAAAAGATAGCCAAATTTTTGTAACTGGAAAGGCAAAATTGTAGGGAAAAGTCATGTTTCCTGACTTGGGTAAAATCTAAATCCATTTTAAAAATTCATGTGAAGTGCCCTAAAAATAAGGGAAGCATAAGAATGTTTTTGAGAAGCAGCACAATAAAATTAGAGTTCCATGGACTGGGGAGCACAGAGAAGTCTATAGGTCCGATATGTGGGGGGCCATGTCCCTGTATTTTTAATTTCACCACACATCAGAGATTCAAAACGCCAGAGAACAAGGACTGTCTCTTGTGTAAACAGAGTGACCCATAAGCATCCCTTGAAATAGTTCTCATGTTTAAATAAAAAATCAGGAAACATTATGGAACCCAGTCCTGAAGGAACTATGTAAATAAAGTCAGTGAACACCCCAGAAATAACAAAAGTAGCCAAATGACTCAATGATTAAAGCCTTTGCCTTGGCTTTGCATAAAATCCTTGAAACCCAAGAATAACAGAAGTTAAGTTTTCCATCAACCTGGGAGGGTGGAATTCTCAGAATTAAAGCTAGGTTGATTTATATTTATAAATATAAATTTATCCGTTCTTCCTTGCATATCTGAAATTGTGGTCCAAGATTTATTTCCACTACATTCCTACAGCTGTTCTCAGACTATGAATTTATCTTCATCTTTTCTCCTGTCAGTTCCATTCTATAATTCAGCCTCGACTCTGGATCATACCACACAACCAATTCTACTTATCTCCTTGATTCATCTATTTAACAAATATTTATCAAATAGCTGCTCACTACCAGATGTTGTGTTAGCCATCTGAGATACAATAGTGCTCTTTCTGGAAGTGAACTCTGCCCTTACAGAGTCTGCACTCCAGTGAGAGAACAAACATGAACAAATGGGTCTGGGCACGGTGCAGGTGAAGGGGTAGTTGAAGATCTTGTGTTCCAAGAGGTCAACATGAATGAAGTACGTGAGCAGTGGGGAGAAAGGTACACAGGGATTCCATCATTAAGAACTTGTCATGATAGGAACTTGAGCTTATTCTAAGAAATGGGAAACTGGAGTACAGGTATGTCTTTCTGAACTTGATTCACCTGGTCAAAGACAATAGCTTCAACTCAGGAGTAAAATCCCAAAAGGAATTAAGCAAAGCTGAGGTCCCTATAAATCCTCAATTATGTAAACTTTGTGCTTACCCATGGCATAATGCCCTAACATTTAAAAACTAACTGTATATAAGATGTGAAGTCTGAGTCATATGCTCAAAATTGTGGTGTGCCTGTGACTCAACTATGTAAATATCTCAGTTTACAAATGTTATTTGATTCTTTGAATCTCTGAGTTTATAAAACCTTTTGTTTTATTTAATTTATACTTATAAATTCTCTGTAATGCTAATCTAAATTTAAAGTTCCTCAAATTATATTATTAATTTACTGAATTATGGTTCAAGTTTATATAGCTGGAGCAAGCTCTCTAGTTAGAGCTTCTAGGTTTTTGCAAGGGGTTGCTATTTGATTTCTATTTTTTGTGAATTTCTATGTAATGAATGTGAGATACAAATTTAGGAATATAGAGAAAAGAACTCAGTCTTAAAAGGAGAAATGTCCCTGTTGGAATGTAGAATTGCTGGCTTTTGGACAACTTGTAAGCCACGAGCCCAAGAGTCGAAGTGATAGAAAAAGACCATTAACTTTGTGAAGCGAGGGTCAAATACTTGTTTGGACCATAACCCTCTGGCCCAATCAACCACCCAATCAACTGCCCAAATGTCAGAGACCTTGATATGAGCTCAAAGATGCATGCCAGATCAGACACCCTATTGGGGAAACACAATCTTGCTCAATATTTCCCAATCCCAAGGAAAGTCCAACCCCTTTGCATCATACATGTTCTACCTAATTATGTACCTTAATAAAAACTCAGACCTTAAGCCCTGGCAACACATCTCACTCTTGAGATAGCCCACGTTCTGCCCTGAAAATGTATACCTTCAACTTTTGCTTCCTAATAAAGTTCTGATCCTTTCTTTGATAAAATTTGATGCATCTTTAAATTCTTTTCTACAATGTGTCGAGCATCTGGAAAGTCTGAGTAGAGGTCTCTTCTGCCTCTGGACAGGCCTCCTTGAATCCCCTTACAAGGACAAGGGCATTTGTCTCTGTATAAGTCATTCTTAATAGTCTTGATTTCCCTTCAGTTACTAACTTTACTAACTTTCCCTTAAGTTACTAAAGAATCAATCTCCTTGATTCAATGCTATACATCAGTGCTTGATTTTAACAACCTAATGTCTTTCTAAAAGTTGAAAAATGTTCTAATGAAGAGAGTTGTACTTGACCTTTAGGAGAACATCTTGAAAAACACAAAGATCCTGTGTAATTATGCTATTACATTGTTTGCTTTAAATTGTCATTCTTGGGTTCCATATTAATCATCTACATAGTAAGACAGCAGAATGAGGGGTAAAGTTAGCATAATAACTTTTTTAAAAGCTTCATGAATGTCAATGTGTCAGTAGTGAACTTGGGTTAATTTTCAGTTCATTAGCTTAAAACCATGACTTTTCAGCACTAGATGAACTCTTCAAAAGTAGGAGAAAAAGGAAGAATAAAGATAATTATGATAGTAAAATAGAGAGAGAGAAGAATGTTACGGAGTTCACCATCATTAGAATAAAGATTGAGGAGTTCATGAAATGCCACCCCAAAATATGATACTTTGGTTCCCTGATTATTTTGAACTGAGGGTATTTGGGGAATAGTGGACACAGGCAGAGACTTTCTCTGAGAGATCAGTCCTTCAAAGGAAACTCAAGTTTGGCTTTTGTTATTTATAATAACCACTTCTGAGCACACCGGAGTTTATACTAGTGAGTGATTCAGAGTAGGACCTCTCAACAGCCTCAGAATGAAGCCAGTCAGCAGAAAGACCAATTTGGTCAGTGGACTTTTGGCCCACTCACCAGTACCAGGGTTGAGACTTGAGGTTGGAGGTTGAGTTCTATAAAATCTCTCAAATGATGAGATTTAAAGATCTTCTAAGTTGGACAATGTATCTATGTGCTGAAATGGCAGTATAGCCCATCTCGAAGCGAATAAAAGCTCCTGTGCTCTGGAAACTTCTAGACCTCTCCCTATGTGTCTTTTCATCCAACTATATCCTTTGTAATATATTTTATAATAAACTTGCATTAGCAAGTTAAAAAATTCAATTGCCATGAATCTCCTCCCAAAATATCTCATAGAATCTAAGAGGGGGACTGGAGGTCAACACCATACCCACACGATCCAATCACCTATTCTGAGAGCTGTTTGGAGACATTTTATTACTTGAGTGACTATTTAATCTGCATAAAAGACAACCTTTCTTCATCATAATTTTCCCACTTCATCCTCCCACATCTTGTGTCACCATAACCCCAGAGAAGCCCCAAGCCTCTTTCTACTCCTTTCTGGAATACATGATGATGATGACATGTCAGCTCCAGTCAGTCTCAAATTTTGCGGGACTCCTGAGCATATATATGTAATTAAAATAGTCTGTCCTGCTGTTAATCTGTTTTATGTCAGTTTCATTCATATCCAAGCCAAGAAATCTGGAAGGATAGAGGAAAGCCAATTTTCACTCCCCAAGAAAATACAGTCACAAAAAACTAGGTACCTAGTAAAAGTTGTATTTGTATAAAACTGGTGGCTAACACAATAACATATGAATAAGAAAAAGGCAGTTTATACTTACCGTTAAGCTTCTCTTTAAGGTAAACAAACATCCGTGCTATCTTCAAATATTACTCAGTTTTTCCCTCAAGGGCATTTAATATTAACTAGACACAGTGAGTCCTTCTTATTCCTATAATCAGTTCCAAAAATTATCAGTTCTACCACTATAACTTCTCTCACACCTGTTTCTTCCTATCAATCATTACCTCCAACTCCTAGGTCACGTCATTGTTTTTGCTCATGTTAACTCTGTTCCTAACCCATCTCTGTGCATCTCCAATTTCCAATTCATTTTAAGTGTTGCTATCAGACTAATCTTTTTAAAGCACAGTTGCAATTGCTACTTTTCCACTCAAAAGTTTTCACTAATACCCCAATTTTTCCTGAATAAAACCCTCTTCGTCTCTTTCTGATGTGCAGACTACCATTTCCAGTGTCCTCTGTAACTCTCAGTATGCCCCAAGCACTAGGCTCTCTCACTTGGTTTGGGGTAACAGAAGATTCACTCCACCGCCACCACTTCTCTTAGTAAAGAAAAGAACTACAGGGAAGATATCCTCACAAATTCCCTCTCTCTACCTTCTCTCCCTAGCGCTCCCTCTCTTTCTTTCTTCCTTTTTATATATTCCGTCTGGGTGAGGAACTCAAGAGTAACGAAAGCTTATCAGATATTTCCTTTGAAATCTTACATATTGGGTTTTCAATGATGCAATAAATTCTTGGTTCTGTTTATTCTGTTAACTAATTACTTCAAATCAACACTATGTATTCAGAAAATGCATGATGTAATAGAGATATACTGTTAGGTAGGATAAGCAAGGTCCCTGACCTAATGGAACTTAAATTATGCAGGAGGGAGCTGATAATGAACATATTAAAATAATTCTGATAATATTTCAGGGAAAATAAGTAGGTTACTACAGTAGCAAATGATACAAAGGAGAAGAGGTACTTGGAATCTGATCATATAAAGTCTTTCTAAGGAGGTGAATTTAAGTTGAGACCTGAAGGATAAGAAGAAATCAGAAGTAGAGTTAGAGAATTCTAGATGAAAGTAACCAGGAGAACAAAAGTTCTGAGGTCAAAATGAGTTTATTGTTAGAAATTAAAGATGGTATAACTGGGACATTGGTGAACAAAGGAAAAGTTAGATGATAAGACCAATATACATAGAGCCTAGATATCAATAGGGATTTGATCCTAAGTGTAATGGGTTATAATTTAGTGATGTGACTATTCTGAAAACCTTTGTGGAGAATGGTTTGGGAGATGGTAAAGATTGAAGTAAGGAACCTCTACGGGGGATATGGTTGAAATCCACATCAGAGATGGTGATATCTCAGACTAGAATTATGGCATGGGAGTTGGAAATTAGTGGGCAGAAACATGTTGAGACAAAACTTGATGATAGATTTAATTAAAGGACAAAGAGGAATCAAGGTTAAATTCCAGAGGTCTGACATTGTATCTAGATTAATGGTGGTGTCTTTTGCTGAACCAAGGAAGATTGGGAGAAGACCAGCACTGTAAGGGAAATCAGAAAGTTGGGAAGTCTGGGGATGGTAGGAAGGAATGCTATAGCCCAAAGCCCAACTCACTCTAGTGCAGAGGAATCTGAACCTCTACTTCCTTGAAATGAGAACCAGGAAGCATCGTGGAAATCTATTACCACAAAAGTATAGAAGTACAATCTTTTTAGACCAGGCACAGTGGAATATACCTGTAAGTTCAGCAATTTAGGAGGATGAGGCAGGGGGATCAAAAGTTAGAGACCAACCTTGGCAATTTAGAGACACTTGTTTCAAAATAAATTTAAAAGAGGTGGAAATGTATCTCAGTGATAAAGTGCTTGCCTAGCATACATGAGACCTTGTGTTTAGCCCTACCTTACCAAAACATAAATAAAATCTCTATTTTAAGGATATCTAGTACATAAAGAAAACTTCGTATGCATTATTAATTATGTATTTTGATGAAAATGTTAAGAAAAATCCTCCCTAGCTTTTCTAATTAGGAATGTCTGACGACCATAATATGATAGACCCCAGCAGTAAAACACAAGAAATACATCAGAAGTCAAACTATGTTGTGGGACTTTATTGTAAAAGCCTAAGGAGTTTTATTCTTAAACAAAATGGGTTTCAGAGTTGTCAAATATAAGTTAGTGTGTAGTGTTCATGTCAATTCTTGGGACACAGAAAAATTTCTTAAATATAACAATATTGGCATTTTTTAAAAAAAAGAAATCAAAATTTAGTATCTTTTCTGGTTATTTCACCTAAAAGAAAATTGCTTTTATATTTTATATTTCCTTCCAAAGAAGAAAATATGTTAGTAGAGAAACATATTAGAGTAATTCATAAAACACCATAGTGGATTGTACAATTAAAAGAATATGATAAAAATCAAAATCTATCCAATGCCAAGAAAAATTGGTTAATTTGGCAAAAAGCAGGACAGGGGTCAGGGAGACAATCATTTCAGTCATTGATAGTGACCAAAAGAACTAACTGATTTATTTTTTTCTAATAGAACTATTTGGCTGCATATGATTATAGCTTTGATTTCATAGCCTAAAGAACTTGGGAGTTGGAAACATTGTATTGAATTTAGAAAGTTGCTAAATTAGCAAAAACCCCAAATTGTAACATATTTTAAGAGAAATTATGTTTATTAATGCCAAGCATTATATATGTAATAAACCTGGCTTAATTAAATCTTTAAGAAGAATAGGGAAATAGCTTTTTAGCTTATCTGCAATTATAAATGTGGAAATACTAAAAAATGTTAAAAAATTGCTTATCTCTTAAATATGTTGAAATTCCCTGTGACAACTGATATATCCTATTATTTTGCACAATCCTGGAAGCATCTTCAAAGCAAAAAGACAAGTTTCACTCCAAACTCAATTTCAGTGGTAACAAATTCTGAATTAAGGAATGTTAGATGTATGATGTTTTACTATTATTTTAAATTTTTCTAAGAATGGATGGCATATTAAGATATTATTCATTATATTATTTTTGCCTTTGGTAAATAAAATTAAAGAAGATAATTCTTACTACAATGAAAGGTTCGATTTAAAGACTAGTTCAAAAATGGTAACAAAATTACTTATGATGTGTTTCTTCTCCCTTCCTTTGACTTATCCATGACTTTCATTCCATTTTATTCTACTTTGCATACTGACATATTGCAGTAGTAAATGTACTCTATTTCTGAAATAACCAAACATAAAACCAGGATACAAACTCAAAAATATCGAAAACATTGTTATTCTTTTTATCCCTCAAAAAAAAGTGAGCAAGAATGGATGAAATACAGAAAGTTTCTTAACCATTTTCCCATATCTAAAACATATTTTATATTTAAAAGATTTTCATTTCTTTCAACAATAGTCCTCATTCCATTAGTACTTCGTTTAATTCTTCTAGACTGAGAGAGTGACCATCTTTTCTCTGCTTTTTATTTCCTTGATTTACTAGTTAAAATTAAATTATGCTATTTCCTTGATGATACTAAATATTTACAAAGATTGGGAATTTTTGTTGTTGTTGAGTTCTCAACTCCTCCTTCCTTTTCTGTGCTTTTCAACTTTGCTTTTTTTATTCTACTCATGTGCCCTTCCTCCCTTCCTTTACTCTCTCTCTTTCTCTCACATGCACACAGACACACACACACACACACACACACACACACACAGTCATATGCTTCATTCTATCACGCCCATGATAAAGGTTTTTGGAAACCTCCTTATGTCATTCTTATATTAATTTTCTGTTTGTTTATCTCTTTTTTTTTGTCAAGTTAAAAACACATCTGGTTTCTATTCTAATCAGTTTTCCTCTGAGAATAACTTCATATTATAGAAAGCAAACAATTCTCAAATAATAACCTATAATGATGCAACTGCTGGTAATTTAAACTTTCATCCAATAATTTTAAAAGTGCTATTCATGCAGTCTAACTTAGCAGACTAAGATAAAGTTTATGGAGAAGTGAATTGTATGGGTAATCATTTGAATTCATTAATACTTGGAAACCTGTTTTCAAAATGAGAAATCTTGGAAACTAAACACGGAAAATGATTCACTCTTCTCATTAGTAATTCACTTCTGAGAGTTCACAAGTTAAATGACACATTCAAAGTGTTATGGGAATGGAGGAAAAGCAAAGGAATTAGGAGAGAGCAAAGCCTGTGCACTGAAAACAGGAAGACAAAAAACAGAACTACTAAAAAACAATGAATAAACATTAAGTGAGAAATTATTGAAAACTACCTACAAAACATGAAACTATGTAAACAGTTCTCTCATAATGAGAGAATGTAGTATTTAGAGGTCATATGAGTAAAGCTGGTCTATGAAGAGTTTTCAGGATTCAGATAATTTGCATCCAGGCCTATCCAAATTGGAATTATTGTCCTTAGTAATCATGTGACAGAGGCAAGTTACTTAACTTCTAAGTTCATCATATGTAAAAAGAGCAATAAGAACTAATTTCCCTTCAAAGAAGCCTAAGTGACTGGGGACTAGATTTGAAAAATAAATACTTTTAGAGATTCTGAAGTGGGTGTATAGTTTTGAAAGAGGGATGTTTAGGTAATTCTAGTGAGAGCAGTCTAGGTTATATTGAGCAGGAATTTTTTGAGGGAAGGTAAGCTTAAAAGGAAATGTGACCAGGGAAATTATAAGAGCACAGAGGAGCATAAAGAATAGTGAAAACAAAGATGAATATAGTAAGAATTAGAAAGAGACTAATTTGCTAACATATATCTCTAGTTTATGTATTACATGCCTACATGGCACTTATTGGCAATTTTCTAAGCATTTTATAAAATTAAGTGATATAGTTCTTCCAAGTTGGTACTGTTTTTATCTTCATTCTTCATATATGGAAACTAGTCTTGAAGTCTTGATAGAGAGAGAGAATAAAAAGTATAGCTACTCTTACATCCTCATTTTGTCAATGAGGAAATAAGGCACAAGAGAGTTTGAATAATTTTCACAAGGTTATGAAGTTAGAAATAAATTGAGAAATTTATACAGATGAGTAGTGTAGGAACCTGAGCTACTAATCACATTTGTATTCAATATAGAATTTATTTTCATAAAGGGTATGGAGGGCCTAATCTTCTTACTTCTTCAAGTACACAGAACTTTAGTATTGATTATGCCAGTTGCCATAACCAGTTCATATGTAAAGAAATTATGGGAAGAAATTTGTTGAGAAAAAAGCTTTAAATCTCAAGAGAAACTCATGCTAATCATCTATAATAGTAAACTTAATCTTTAATTCAGACATATGAACAAAGAATGACAGACTTGGGGAAAACATGAAAGGGAAGGATCAAGGTGAAGGTATCAAAAGCTGATCCAAGAAATATAAAATATTTATTTCAAATTCTCACTAGAATTACTACACAATTTCTATAAAATTCTAAAGAATTTTAACAAGTCTTCACTGAACATCTCCTAAAATGTTTTGAACTCTGAATTTTAGTACTAACTGCCATGGTGATACCCCAGTCTTGTACCCTCAGAAAGAAATCATGATACCTGCTCCCATGGAGCTTATTTGAAATCATATTGCATCACATAAGAAACATAGGTTAGCAAGAAAATGAAGAAGAAAAAAATAGTTCTTGGGAATCAGTAAGATGATGTCTGAGTACATAAATTAGCAGAATGGTTAAGTAGCATAGAATTGTTATGGCTAAAGAACAAATGATTTGGAATATCACAGCATTCAAAGGTAGAACAATAGGGATATAAATTTTAAAGAAGACGAGAAATAAAAAATAGAGATATCAATGTTAAAGAACATAGAAGATCATGAAGATGATAGTTCATCTTCACTCCAGGAAGAGAACATGATGGAAAACAGAGAAAGAGCACTTTTTAAAACTAAAGTGGTCAGATTTAAATGACCAACCAAGGACCAAGCAGAATAAGTAAAGACCTACACATTGGTGAAAACTCTAAATTCTAAAAGTAGAGAAAATTCTGAAATTTTCAAAAATTAAAAAGTTATACAAATTGCTTATGAGGAACTAGAATCAGATTGGCATCAGTTTATACAATTCAGCAGCACATGATGCTAGAGGAGTACAGAAATACCTTCAAAGGCCTGAACAAAGATATTTTTAAAAATACACCAACCAAAATATCATTCAGATCACACAAATAAGAACTTCAAAGGTTTACCAACTATAAACCCACCCTGAAAGAATTACTGTAGCAAAATAAAGTTTCCAAGTGAGATTGTGGAACACAGAGAATTATATTCATCTTGGAACAGTTTTATATTTTTATTGTGGTGATTATACAGCATATGCTTTTGGCAAAACTCATAGAACAGTACACAAAAGAAGGTGATAAACAGAATATATAAATTATACTTCATAAATATATGTAAATATGCATGTATTAATATTAATGAGGAGCAAAACCCAATGAATAAATAAACTATTTTAATTTTAAAACTTTTCAAATAATCTTGCACTAAAATCCCAATGAGGACAACCTTGAAGTGTTGGAAGAAGTTTAGGAAGAAGAAAAATGACTTCACTGAAATTCTTCCTTCATTTAAGAGCAGATAGAAATAGCAATATATTTTAGATATTGATAAAATATGATTAAGCATTTTTGGATTAACCTTTAGGAGAATGGAAATGGAATTTATAACTTCAAAGCAGATGAATAATAATAACAAAAAATGGAATAAAAAAGTAAAATAGAATGACTCATAAGTATGACTGAAAAAGCAAGAAAAACTAAAATAAGAAGGTAAAAATAATTTCAAATAAATTAATCATCATAATATATGTGAATGTATTAGACTTTCATATTAAAAGAAAGACCCTAAGATATGGTTAAACATGTGCACAAATAAAAATATATATTTTATCTAAGACATATCTAAGATAAAATGACACAGAGGGTGATCATATTATTGAATGCCAAAAAAGATAATAATTAGCATGGTTTAATATTTGTTTGTGATAAAAATTAACTTAAATTTAGTTTGGTATGACTGAGAGAAAACTTCATTAGTTTGATTTAGAGAAACTACAACAAACCTGAAGATCATCACACTTAATGGTGATGTACTAAAACAGAATCACTGCTTAACTCAACTTTGTTATGGCAGCTTTTAATCAACATAATAAGAGAAAAGAAGAATTTTAACACCAGTATGTCTGAATATGACAGCTAATCTCAATCTAGTAATTACTCCTACCAAGATATTTGCTTGTTTTTTGTCTTTTTGTCTCAATAATTTCACAAGTGCATTGTTCTGAACAGTTTTATTCCTATTTTCTTATTTGACTGTACTAAATTGGCTCTTGAAAAATTATTGGTGCTCCCTACAGACCAGCCTGCCTTCTGTTAGACAGCAGCTGTAGCTTGGGCTGAGGGATGCCAGATCTCACTTTGCCCACACATAGAGGACCAGAATTAATAGCCCCTGAGGCAAATTCCTTAATCAGTGACTGATGAGAGAGGGTCAATAAGTGTCACAGCTTTCCTCCCTTCCTTGGCTGGGATAATTATGTGCTTTGCCCTTTTATTTTTGTATTTATTTTCAAGAGTCTCCTTAGGAGATTACGGTCCAGTTACTCACTGGGATAGCCGGCTTGATACTGCATCTTTTCATTGACTGCCCTTCTTTTCCTGGACAATCCTTTCCCTGCCCCCATGTTCCTTGCTCCTTCCAATAAACTGCTTACCCTTGAATCCTTGGCACAGGATCCGCTACTGAAAAACATGAATTATGCATAAACAGTAATAATCAGAGATATGTAAATGCTTTTCATTTGCTTCATTTTTAATGCACTCAGTTTCAACTTATTCTCAAAATGAAAAAAAAAAAAAGTAGAAAAGCTGCCAAACCAATGAGGGTGGGGCAAGGAGAGTGAGGGAAAAGGAACAAGAAAAATGAATGACAGCTGAAGGACATTCACCAGAAAAATGATACCATGGTATAGAAGAAAGTTATAACTAAATACCACATATTTTGAAACTTTAATGATGTACTTCTGTGAATGAAAATCAAAAAGCATAAAAGCAAAACTATAGTGAAGGGTCAGATTGAAAAGATGTGAAAAACAAAACCATCGAAAGAATCGAGGGTGAAACTGGAAGACACCCAAGAGAAAATAAGAGACTGATGAAAAGATAGTAAGGGACATACAGGAAATGAGCAAAATGGAAATAAAGAAAAGTTTTAAACGTTAGGGAAAATGATAATAAAGACAGGCACTCACATTTGGAATATAAAAAGTTGATCTCATTCAAGTTGAGAATAGAATGATGGTTATGAGAGGCAGAGAGATGCAGGAGGAGAAAAGTTGGTCTATGGGTAGTAAGTCTCAAGTGTAAGGAGTTGTGGTGTGCTAGCGCACAGAATGGTGTCTGTAGGTACCAATCATGTATTGTGTATTTCAAAAACTAGAAGAAGGGACATTTGGGGAAAAATGAATACTTTCACCATAAAAATGATAAATGTCTGAGAAGGTAGATAAGTGTAAACTGATTTAAACATTATGGAATGTACACATATACCAGATACATGATACCTTATTAACATGTATGATTCTTTCATATTAATTAAAGAGAAAACTATGAATAGACTAAGCGGGATTAATTTTGTGTCTGGCAAAGTCTGCATTTGATATATTTAAGAATATTTTTGTAGAATATTTATTTCCAGGTTGGCAGTGGATTTTGTTTGTTTGTTTTGGTTTTTAGGCACTTTAAACTAGTTTCCACTGTTTCTGTTGAAAACTCCTACTGCTCCTTTCAAGGCAATATATATCTCTTTTCAGTCTGAGTCTGTTGTACCTTAGAATGGTTTTCTTTATATTTATCCTCCTTGTGGTTTGCTTTCCCCAGCCTTCCATGCTACCACATAACTCAACAAATGTACCATGGTAAAAAAATAGCAGCCATGTATGTGGGGTTCCTCCAGATCTAACATCAGCCTAAAGTCCCAGTGGATAACATCATAAAGTCCTAGTTGACTCAATAGTGCTCAGAACCAGTAAATGCTTTCAAGAGACAAAATTAGAGATTGACAGCTCACATCGGAAGGACTTCCCTCTCTGGAATCTTAACTTTTCTTGTTCTCGTTGTATCCAATGTCCTTACAAATAGTATCTTTGTAATTTATCTGGGTTTTTTTTCTTTTACTTTTTAAGTTGTTGAAGTAAAAACATTGCCTGTGAGGCCTACTACATCCTGCTGAAAAAGAAGTCTCAAATAGGTTTTTGGGTTTTTTTTTTTTAATTGGTTCTTTTTAGTTATTCATGACAGTAGAATCCATTTTGACATAATTATACAAGCATAGAATATATTTTGTTCTAATTCAGATCCCAGTACCTCTACTTCCTCTTCCTTCATCCTGCCCCTTCTCTCTTCCCTCTATTGCTCTCTCTGCCCTTTACCCATTGTTATCTTTTTTAATTAATTTCTTGTGGATGTACACAATGGTGAGATTCACTATGGTATATTCATATATGTACATAGGAAAGTTATGTTAGATTAATTCAGCAGTCTTTCCTTTTCCTATCCCCTGTCCTATCCTTTCATTCCCCTTTGTCTTCTCCACTGAACTTCTCTTCTCCTCCCACCCCTTATTGTGGGTTAGCTTCTACATATCAGAAAACATTTGACTTTTGGTTTTGGGGGATTGGCTTATCTCATTTAGCATGATAGTCTCCAGTTCCATCCATTTACTGGCAAATGTTCATAGTCATTCTTCTTAATGATTGAGTAATACTCCATTGTGTATGTATACTATATTTTCTTTATCTATTCATCTGTCGAAGGGTACCTAGGTTAGCTCTTTAGCTTAGCTATTGTGAATTGAGCAGCTATAAACATTGATGCAGGGCTGGGGTTGTGGCTCAGTGATAGAGCGCGCACCTAGCATGTGCAAGGCACTGCACTGGATCCTCAGCACCACATAAAAATAAACAGATAAAGTAAGGGTATGGTATTCAAATACAATTAAAATATAAATATATTTTTAAAAATTGATGTGGTTACATCATCTAGTATGCTGACTTTAAATCCTTTGGATATATACCAAGGAGTGAGATAACTGGGTCAAATGGTGGTTCCATTCCTAATCTTTTGAGTCATCTCTCTACTGCTTTCTAGAGTGGTTGCACCAATTTGCAGTCCCACCAGCCAAGTAGGAGTGTACCCTTTTCCCCACACTCTGGCCAACATTTGTTACTTGTATGCTTGATAATTGCCATTCTGACTTGTGTGAGATGAGATCTTATTGTAGTTTTGATTTGCATTTCTCTAATTGCTGGAGATATTAAACATTTTTTCATATATTTGATGACCATTCATATTTCTTCTGAGAAGTGTCTGTTCTGATTGTTTGCTAATTTATTGATTGGGTTTTTTGGGTTTTTTTTTTTTTTTTTTTTTTTTTTTTTTGGTGTTAAGTTTTTTGAGTTCTTTGTATATCCTAGAGATTAATGCTCTATCTTAAGTACAAGTGGCAAAGATTTTCTTCCATTCTGTAGGCTATCTCTTCATGCTCTTGATTGTTTCATTTGCTGTGAAGAATCATTTTAATTTGATACCATCTCATTTATTGATTATTGATTTTACTTCTTGCACATAAGGCATTTTGTTAGGAAGTCCATATGTCAGAGTGTTCGGCCTTCAAGTAGGCTTTTTTTCATTTTTTTATTGGTTCTTTTTAGTTCTACATGACAGCAGAATTTTTCTAAACCATCTTTATTCTTTTTACAAAAAGAAAAAAATCTAAAACAAAATCTCAGAGAGGAGTTAAAAATAGATCAATAGGAAAAATAATATCATGTAAATGTTCACCAAAAGAAGCCTCAAGTAGTAGGGCATGCTGTGTGAATCAGTGGTAGAGTGCTTGCCTAAAATGCATGAGGCCTTGAGTTCCATTCTCAGCACCACACACACAAGACACACATACACAAAAAGCCAGTATAATGGTATAATAATATTCCTATGAGAAAAAATAAAATTAAAGGAAGAAAACTCTAAAAGGTATATAGAGAGACTACTTAAAAACAATCCAACAAGAAGACAGTGTAAGTGTAAATATGTGAGTACCAAAAACATTGCCTAGAAATACATAAAACAAAAATATTTTGATTTTAACAACTAACTGATAAATTCATACTTGCAGTAGAATATTTTAATACCTCTCTGGATAACAATAGTTAGATCTGACAAAAAGAATTAATAAAGAAAATATATTAGGAAAGCATTAGTAAGTTTGACGTGTGTGAGAGAAGAGAGAAAAGAGAACATTCAACTTATCTAGACTACACATTTCTTTCAAGTACAGTAACACACAATATTCCATATACCATCATAAATGAAATCTCAGCAATACATTCTCTTTTACCTCCTTGCCTAAATAAAATACCATAGTATTTTAGGAATAGTAGAAATCATTGCAGTTATTCCTTTACATTAACCTTAAATTTCTTTTTCCATTTATCAGTTTATTTGAAAAAGCCACAAACCTAATTAAAGATAATTCTCTACCTTCTTTACACCTTAACAAATACAAGTTAAATAGATACAGAGGAATCATGCAACCATGCTGACTAGTCTCATTTTTAGTTCACAGTTATATAACTTAAGCGGGTCTTAATATTGTGTGCTCTTTACCATTTATCTCAGTATCTACACAACTATTTCCACCCTTTTTTCCTTCAGATCTCTAGCACTACCTCCCCTATCCTAAATCTCAAATCCTAATTTTGCTATTTCAATGAAAAATATTAAAGTAATAAGAACTTTCACCAATTCCCATAACCACATCTACCAATTTCCAGCATTATCTACCATATTCTCTGCTTTCCTTCCTGTGCTGATAACTAAGATCAACTTTGTCTAGCACTTCACAAACATAATTTCATTTACTCTTCCAGTGATCCTATGGACTGCCATCAATGGTATCATTTCGTATCTGAGAGCACAGATTTAAAATCACATTGTTTGGGAAGAACTGTTCCTACTTGGCATTCTCTATCCCTTACTGCTCAAAGGGTGGCTCCACATGACATAGAATCACCAATCCCTGTGATATGAGACCCCAGACCTACTTAAATTTTTAAAAATGCATTTTAAAAAGATTCCCTGTTTTTTTCTTATGCACCTTGATATTTAAAGAACGCTCCTGTTCTTTTCCATGCACTTTCTACTATAAAATAGCGCCAATTATTTTTAAAATAAAATTGGTTCTTAGATCATATAATAACACTCAGTCTCTCTCCCTCGGGAAACAGCATGGAAGGACAGGTCTTCCCAAGGTACTAACTAATTCAAACCTTTCAAAAATCCTGTTAATGTCTGTGGTCTTACAAATGAAGTTTCTGGTGGTGTTCCTTCTCTTCCTGTGATTGATTTGATTAAGTTTGGATTCAGGGAGTCTCAGCAGTCAGGGTAGGAGATTAGTGGTAGTCAGATCAAAGAATTTGGGATTACCAGCCTTATAAGAGCCCATTCTTATTCTAATCATTCATTTTAACTGTTAATTTCTCATTCACTGAGAAAAGAGTTTGGCTTAATTAAAAGCAGAACCAAATTTTGCAAATTTGATCTTGGAATATGGACTTATTTTAAGACATATTGTTAGTGGTGAATATTGAAAATCCACCCATGGAAAGAGTTTGAGAGCCTATAATTTATTTTTTTAAATAATGGAATCAAATGCTAGTTTCTTTATTCAGTACAGAAGTCTGACTTACAGTAAACATTCTGATGGAAAGATTCTGGTGAGAGGGTGGGGAACTGACACTGCGTCACTAGGACTTCTGCTAGCATTTTTCCCATTAGAGCACAATGACTCCAAACAAAGAGGAAATGATATGGGTGAACCACAACACCCTCGATTTAACATTTATACCAAGAGAAAGCACAATGAACTCTTGCAAAAGTTTTCTCCCCACTGTATTTGGTACTTCCACCCATAATTTGAAAGAATCGTGTATTTCACATATAGTATACATAACATTGACCTCATGAAAGTGTAAATCCTTTATCACTTTGATTTCATTATGTCTAGGGTTTAATTTTTAAATGGAAAATACTTCACATTTTTCTCTACAGTAATACGAAACTATGTATTTTCAGCACCTATTTTCACCATAATTCTCATAGTGGTAGGGTTAGTCCATTTCTGTTGCTATTACAAAAGACTCCAACTGCTAACAAAAAGTTCGAAGCCTTTGGCAAAAGTTTTAAATTATTAGATGACAATAAGTAAAAGAGACACAATTGCTTTCAACTTCCAACAAGCTATCATGTTACCTTTCTCCCTTACAAACAATCTATGGGGAAATGAAGTTTATGATAATTTGAAATAATTAGGTTTATTAACAACTTTATGACTTAAGGGGTAAAACCACATTACTCACATCATTTGTTTAGCAACCGTAGTATTTAAATTAACTCATAATTACCCACCAATTATTTCAATCATCCTCAAAGATTTGAATTCAATGTATTATTTCCTGACAGACACATTTTTAAAATCTTCTTACACTAGGACAACCACTCCATTTTAATGCCCTTTGCTTTTTTTCTTCTGCACATTCTTGAAGTAAGGACACTCCCAAAGGAACCCTTCACTGCAACCAAGGTGGTCTTTTCATGGTCCTGCCCAAATGCCTTGTTACACAGTCTTATTCTTGGGTATCAGTGGTCTAAAATTTTGCCCATGTCTGAACCCCTACAAATCTAATCAGTTTTTAAGTGAGACTTCTTTAATTATCTCATCCTACAAATAGTCCCCGTCTCATCCTAAAGTTTTCATTTCTGATACAATGTATTTGCTTTTTCATTTCATATGAACTTTATAATAGATGCTGAATTTTCTACAAGTATGACCTATAATGTGTTATCAGCTTATTTAATTAAAATAATGAACTGCTAAAGCCTGTATCCTTTGTTCTCTTAAACTTTGCAGTATTTTTCATGTAGTATTCAAGAAATATTACTTTCTTTTTTTTTTTTTTTTTTTTTCCTGGTGGTTCTAAGGATCAAACCCAGGGCCTTACTCATGCTAGGCAAACATTCCTCTCCTAAGGCACAAACCTAGCCCTACAATAAATATTTATTAAGGGAATGTGTGAATAAACAAATAAATGGAAAATAAAAGATTCAAGTTTGAGAAATCACATTTATGTTTTTTCCCATTTAACAGAAGTAGATTAATTTGATCTATCTCATATCTTAATAGAATTTAAAATAAGAAGCAACATTTGAATATTAATTAAATTTTTTCAAAAAGGCCTTACTTTTACAAATGAAAAAGTTGAGACCCAGTTGGAAAGCAGATTGCTTTAGACTACATATATAGTCTGTGGGAACATTAAATCAAATCTTGGATACCTAACTCCTAATATTTGATCTTTCTAAGGACAATGTTTTCCAGTGGGGATACCAGATTGATAGTGGTCTTAGGCATTAGGCTATTTGAAGGAAAAGATAACTGAAAGGTAAGGAAAAGCCAGGCATGGTGGTGCATGCCTGTAATCCCAGCAACTCAGGAGGCTGAGGCAAGAGGATTGCAAGTTCAAAGCCAGCCTCAGCCTTAGTGAGGCCCTGTCTCAAAATAAATAATAAAAAAATAACTGGGGATGTGGCTCAGTGATTAAGTGTCCCTGTGTTCAATCATGCAGTTCAGTTCATATTATATGTCACATGTTTTAGATTACAGCAATGGACAATAGACTCAGGGAGAATATATTTCTCTTCAACCCTCATAAATTTATAGTTGAGATGAACCCCTATAACAAAAGACAGATTAACAAGAGAAAAGCAAGTTTATTAACATGCACAGGTCACATCGTGTAAGAAAAACCTCAATGAAATGCAACTCAAAGCAGTAGCTTGACACTCTGGCTCATATGGAATCTTCAACAAAGAACAATAAATTTTAGAGAAGCATCAAAGCAAAGGAAAACAGTTTTAGAGGCAGGTAAATATATGGGAAGAAATTAATGGAGTACACTTTGCTTGTAGATTCCTCTAGTGGTATCTCCAGTTGATAAGGATCTATGGGTGTCTCCAGTGATTAACTTCTGTCCTTTCTAATAAAGACAGAATGCTTTACAGATTTATGTTCTGCTTTGGGGAAAATAGTGGGAGGGCAGAGGGATTTTCTGCATCGGCTTCTTCTTAATTGTCTTCATTTCAATAATTCTTTATATTTTGGGGAGGCATATTCTGGTTTCCCATAGTCCCCACTTTGAAACATTATTTTCAGAAAGTTTTACATGTTAAAGGAGATTTGGTCGCTATGGAGAGATTTGGGTTTTAAGTTTTGAAAATAAGAGATTGGTAGAGAGAGAAAAAACAGATTGGGACCAGCAGAAAAGAACAGACATGAGTGTATTGTCCCATATCTTACTGAATTGGTCTCTTAGATCTGAGAATAGGTCAGTTCAGGTAAACAATTGTGTCTTATTTTAGGAGGTGGTATTCTAGGTAAGCTCCCATCAAAATTAGGCCTCACTCTCTACACTGCCCCTCAGGCTATACAATGGGATTCTTTGTCCAAATTATAATTCCAGAGTTCTCTATATGCTTCCAACAGCAAAGAAAATCAATACATCTCTGATGGCTGAATGGAGGTACCAAACACTCTCCTCCTCTCCTCCTCCTCCTCTTCTTCCACAAAGAAGAACCAAAGCAACAGCTGAACAGCTGCATTTTGAGTGAGTCACCATGGCAGAACACTGGAACTCAGGAAAGGGGAGATTAGAACATGGCAAGACTTGGAGACCTGGAATAACCACATAGAAAGAGGAACAAAGAACCCCAGCAACTACCACCTTGGCTTCCCAGTCAGGGGACAGGGATTATATTTTGCAGGGGAAGGAGTGAACAAAAGAATCGCAACAAACTCCATCACCACAAGCAACAACAATTCTAGCTACCAGAAAGTTTCATAATTATCACAAATTTGCAGCCCAGTTAGGGGAGAAACCTGGAGTCCACACAGCAGCTTTCTATGGGAAAGGAACTCACATCAGCTCCTTGGAAAACCCCAGAACCCAGGCTGCTGTGTCTTATGCCATCTTCAGAAGGAACTCATTGTCTGAATTCATACTTTTCTAGGAATTAGAATACCCTTCAGATACCCATCTCTGGGACCGCACAGTTATTCTACCATACTAGTGTAGATATTGAATTGCAGACCCAAGAAGACCAAGAAAGGCAACTGTGATCCCAGCACCCAAGCCTGCCCAAGGCCCTGAATTTCAGGACATAGGTGTCTCAGGACAGAGAGGAACCAAGAGTGCTATCCTAGAGAACTGAATGACCATGGTGCTTTTATATTGGGAACAAGGGAATTGCCAATCATATGTAGACTTACACCATTGTTAGAACTGAAGGCACTCACCTGTATGGTCACCACTGGCCACATCCCCCCATCCCCTGAGTCAATGCATGTTCCTCTCCTCCAACTACTTCTACCCACAGAGTGTGCGGGCCATATTGCTGGCAGGTCTGAGTGCAAGGTGCTTCAGGCCCTCTATCACTGCTGTAGATGCCAGTGCCAGAGACCCTTACCAGCAGGAGTGCCTGAGGAAATGCCCATCACCCACCTGGTGGCATCACTCTCATTGTTGGAGTGGCTACACAGTTGGCACCCCACACCTACTGATGTGTATATCACAACTGCCTGCGCCATAAACGTGTCCCCACCTTCATGAGGCCTCCAGAAATAATTAAATAATTTAATTCCATGACACCCCAAACTGTACCCTTCGTCAGTTAAGCCAAAGAAGCTATAGGGAGAGTACACTATGTTACCCAACTAGAACCAAAGTCAACATTGCATACCAAACTGACACATCAAGACACGTCTTCAGGAGAAAGTCTTTTACTAAGAAGTCTACCCTCTTAGTAGTAGAGATAACTGATCCACCAGGCATGTAAATGTCAATGTAGAGGCATGACAAAAGTGAAAAAAAACAAGGTAAGAAAATGCCTCCAAAAGAACATAATGGCCCTCTAGTAACACATCCCAAAGAAAATGGTATTGCTGAGATGCCCAAAAAAGAATTTAAAAGAATGATTACAAAGAAGCTCCTTAAGATTCAAGAGAATACAGACAATTGAACACAACTGGGAAAACAATCCACGATAAGAATGAGCAGTTCAGCAAAGAGAAAGATTTTAAAAAGAAAAAAAAAAAACAGAAAATCTTGGAAATGAAGAACTCAATTAGTTGAATAAAATGTACAATTGAAAACTTCAATGACAGACTAAATTAAACAGAGAATATCTGAACTTGAAGATAGGTCTTTTGAAATATCTAAGTTGGATCAAAAAATTAAGAAAGAAAAGAAAGAAAAAGAGAAAGAGAATTTCTTTGAGACTTCTGACATGTCACATTTTATAGATACCTGAAGGAGGAAAAAAAAAGACATAGAAAACCTGTTCAATTAAATAATAACTGAAAAATTCCATACCTTAGAAAAGATGTAAACATGCAGATACAGGAAACCTTCGGAACTCCAAACAGACATAACCAGAAAACTTTTCCCCCTTGACATATTATATCCCAGCTGTTAAAAGCACAAAACAAAGAGAAAATTCTAAAAACTACAAGAGAAAAGTGCAAAGTCACACTTAAGGGAACCCCTATTACAGTAATAACTTTTGACAAAAAATAGCTGTCTACCCAAGAATACTATATCCAACAAAGCAATCCTTAAGAATGAAGAATAAAAATAATTTTTCAACACAAAAACTGAGGGAATCCATCACCACCAGACTGAATTTTCAAAAGATTCTTAAGGCATTCCTATGTCTAGAAGCAAAAGAAAGATTCTTATCAACATGAAAACATACGAGTGTATAAAATCCACTGGTAGACACATGAAAGAGAAATAGAAAAGAATTACACTTTATCAATACTATAAACCACCAAGCCATAAAGATGAACAACAAGACAGGAAGAATTTGAAACAAATAGAAGAACTTTAACAGAATAGAGTAAGTTCTTACATATCTATAATAACCTTGTGCATAAATGAACTAAATTACCCAACTGAAAGATAAAGATAGGTTGAGTGGGTACAAAAACAAGACACAATGATATGCTGCCTATAAGAAACTCACTTCACCAGTAAAGATACACAGAGACTGAAAGTGAAAGGATGGAAAAAGACGTTCCATGCAAACAGAAAACAAAAACTAGCAGGAGTAGCTGTCAGACAACATAGACTTAAAGACAAAAACTGCAAAAAAAAAAAAAAAAAAAAAAAACCAAAAAAGGTATTTATATAATAATTAAAGGATCAATTCAATAAGAGAATTTAATAATTGTAAATTTAAATAAACTTGATGCCAGAGCATACTATTTTATACGACAAAAATTATTAGATCTACATGGAGAGATAGGATCTCTCCAATAAAATAATAGTGGGAGACACTGCACTTTCATAAATGAACCAATCATTTAAACAGAAAACCAACAAAGAAACAACAGAGGTAATTCATGGCTTAAATCAAATGAATTTAACATTATTTATAGAATATTTCATCTGACAACTACAGAATACACATTCTTTTTTTCTAGCACATAGAAGATTCTCTAAAGTAGACTATATATTAGTCCAAAAAACAAGTCTCAACAACTTTTTTAAAACATTGAAATCATATTATGTATCTTCTCTGACCTAAATAGAATAAAACTAAAAACTAACAACAAAAGAAACTTCAGAAGCTATATGAATTCATAGAGACTTAGAAATATGCTACTGAGTGAACAATGGGTCATTGAAGAAATCAAAAGGGAAACTTTTAATTTTTCTAAACAAATGAAGGAAAAAAATAACAAAGATCAGATCAGAAATAAATGGAATGTGGAGACTAAATTTTTAAAAATTGATGAAACAAAGAGGTGCCTTTTTAAAATGATAAAATGACAAACCTTTAGTTAGATCAATTAAGAAAAAAGAGAGAAGACCCAAATAAAATCAGAGATGAAAAGGAAACATTAAGCTGATACCAAAGAAATATAAAGGATCAGCAGAGACTATTATGAACAACTATGTGCTAACGAATTTAAAAACCTGGAATAAATGAATATATTATGGACATGCATAACCTACTGAAATGAAACCATTTAGACAAACAATGCCTAAACACATCAATAATGAGTAGTCAGAATGAATGACATAAAATTAATAATGAGATTTATCAGTAATAAAAAGTCTCTCAACAAGGAACAGTGTTCACAACAGACTTCACTGCTGATAACTGTCAGGCTTTTAGAGAATAAATAGCACCAATTCTTCCCAAATTATCCCAAAGAATTGAAAAGGGAAGGAACCCTTCCAGATAGCTTCAATGAGGCTAGAAATTACTCTGATACCAAAACCAGATGAGGATACAACAACAACAACAGAGGAACTATAGACTAATATCCCTGATGAACATAGATACAAAACTTTCTCAACAAAACATAAGCAAATAAAATCAAGTAGCACATAAAAAATATCATTCACCATGATCTAGTTGGATTTTCCCAGAGATGCAAGGATGACTCAACATGCAAATCAAAAATTGTAATACATCATATCAACAGAATAAAGGATACAAAGTATATGACCATCTCAATCAATGCAGAAAAAGCATTTACTAAAATATAACATGACATTGTGATTAAAAATCCTGGATAAATTAACTATAGAAGATCATACAGCAAATAATAAAGGTTCTACATGGCACATCTGCAGCCAGCATCATATGGAATGGGGACCACTCTTAATAGAGCACCAGAAGTTTTAGCTAGAGTGAGAAACTCTAACGAGGCAAGAGAAAAAAATAAAAGGCATATAAATAGGAAGGGAGGAAGTCAAATTATCCATTTACAAATAAGACACTGTATTTAGAAAAACCTAAAGACTCTGCTAAAAGACTGATAGAACCAATAAATGAATTCAGTAAATTTGCAGGATACAGAATCAACATACAAAAATAAGTAGCATCTTTATACACCAATAACAGGATGGCTGAAAAAGAAATCATGAAAGCAAATTTCGTTCAAAATAGTTTACACACACACACACACACACACACACACACACACACACACATACTCTAGGGACAAAATTAACCAAGGCAGTGAAACACCTCTACAATGAAAATTAAAAAAAAAAAAAAAAAAAAAAAAACCACTCATGAAAGAAACTGAATAACATACAAACATATGGAAAAACTTCTTGTGTTCACAGATTAAAAGAAGATTTTTAAATGTCCGTACTACCCAAGCAACTTACAGATTCAATGAAATCCCCATCAAAATACCAATGACATTCTTCACAGAACTAGAAAGAACAATCCTTAAATTCATATGGAAACACAGAAGACCCTGAATAACCAAAGTAATCTTGAACAAAAAGAACAAAGCTATAGGAATCACAATTCTGTTTTACAGTGTGTTTATGATGTTTGGTTCCTCAAAGCCTTAGTTTATAAATACATTCATTTCTTACTCAAATACTTATCACTTTGTTCTTTATATGAAACCACAGAAATACTTAGAAAGCTAATCACTTGTTTCTTGGATCTATAAGTTGTTTGAGCAATGATTTAGTCCTTGAAGATAAAATAGAATTCAAAGTAAGAAACTTGAGAAAAAAGTAACCTCTCCAAGTGCCAAAATAAAATAAGATGGCAATTTCCTTGGAAATCAAATGTGACAGAAATTCCTATTTTATTATAAGAGCTTCATGTTCTTGGATATACTAAATTCAGTTCAGAGTTGATGAACCAAGGATGCTAATGATGCCCTACCTGTACATAGTACTTCATAGTTATAAGAAATCAAAGTGGATAACCACTCCATAGTAAATCACAATTATATGTTAACCTAACAATACTAGGAGAAGCAATTTAATTTTACTGTATAGCATTGTGAAGTTCTTTGTGCTGCTATTAAACCATAAATTGCAAACAAAAAGGTATTAGGGTAACTCTGCTTGTAGGCATGCAGACAGATATAACCTGCTTGAGGTCTAATATGAAGATGGCAATACTGAAGAGATTTGGGAGGTGTGTGTATAAGGAACTGAAAAAAAAGAAAAGCATAAGAAAATATATACAATAAGACAATAAGAAAATGCTCATAGGTATACAATGCTTTCTTTGAAATACTCATCATTTTCCTACACCACTGAAACAAAATTGCATTCATGTCTTATTTCTTATTTGTTCATATCACATGTATTTTACTTAATGGCTACCTATGTTTTCTCTTTCTTTTATTTCCTATTGCATAATAAAAGTCACTGTGAAAGTAGTTTTGGTTTATATTAGATAGATCATAAAATTGATCTGTGTGTATTGTTTTTTCTGTTTCTATAGTGTATTCAATTACTGATTAATATGTATGACCTACTTGATCTTGTTTTAAGTATTCCAAGATATGTGAGTCATTTACATTTCAGAAAACTACTAAAATAAAAACTGCAGAAGTGCACGGAGATAGCCATACTTACTTGTGTAAAAGTCTCTTTTTAAGAGAAACAACATCCCTAAGATAAATAAGTGATAATTATGTAAATTAAATTTTCTCAAAGCAAGTAGAAAAATAACTGAATTTTTTTTTCACTAGTGAAATTTTGAAGACCTAGTAAAAACACTGAAGACATACTTTCTTAGTTTCATCAAGTAGAGTGGTTGTGGTATTTCAGGTACTCTTCCTAAGCTTTCAGAGATGCTGAGAATAGAGAAGATATGAAAACTATAACTAAGATTTTTCCCTTAAATAAATTACTGGGTTAGAGGAAAGTGAAAAAGAAAAAAGTTGATAATACAGTTATTTTAAAATTGTTTACTAACGTTTGTATTTAGTGGGATTTGGGGGTTTTGTAAGTGTTTTTGCAATTTTTTTCTTTGATTCTTTTTCTCCTTAAACTTATTTGCTTGTTTTGTATTGATTGCCAATTATCCCTAGTTTAGGTTCTATGCATGATATTAATGTATACTACTTTCTGTAATATGCAAACCAAAATCAGGTGATCTGGAAAGTAAACTTTTGGTTGTGGGTACAGTGGACATGAAATAGAGGTTCCTTTATTATTCAAATTATACTTGTTCAGAAAAGTCCAAAAATCAATATCACATAAATGTGTTTAAGGATGATTCAAAATTGAGAAAATGTTTAAAAATTATATAACATATTACTTTTCTGGCCCAGTCTAATTCCAACTTACTTGGTTCTACTTGAATTTTTAAATGTACCCTTTGGTTAACTAATCCTTTAATCTCGGATGGTGTTAAATGTTCACCTGTGTCTAGTCTTTCAGGTTATTGTTCAATATTTCTGAATACATTACCTTAAAAATCAGTTCAAGTGACTTTCCTCAACTCTAATGAGGCTTGTCATCAACATTACAACCTCTAGATCTGATCAGTCTACGTGGTAACTGACGATCAGTACCAGAATCTAGAACAAATCTCTCAGGTCACCTTCTTCCTCTGCCCTGTGTTTAGATATACTTAATACCTAGCTTGTGCTTTTAGGTTAATTGACATGACTAATTATATCAAATGACTTCTCTTTTTTTTTTTTTTTGATAAATAAAACCAAACGTTTATTTACACCAAAGAATTCCAACACTGAATCTCTCATATATGAGGGACAAATTATTATATATATACACATGGCAAGGGGTGGCAGGGCTGTAACAAGAGTTACAGATCTACCATTTCTGTTTCACTGGAGATAGTGGCTCTGCTCCTGCCTCTTAGACACATTTACAAGACTGATGAACAGGTCTTCTCATTGGATGGCATGTAAAGGAAGAAGAGATAGGAGGAAAAGAAGACAGAAAGCTGAAAGTGAGACTCAGTGTGGCCTCAGCTCCTATTAGCTCTTAAAGTTGCTTGCATGAATCCTATATAGAATATGTTTCTTTTGAGAAAATCAGCAAGTTATGCCCAGTAACTAACTGACTTCAACATGGCCAAGTCAAAGAAAATGAAGATTTTTACCTTCTCCTTCCTAACAGCTATCAAGCATAGCATATTGGGAGACAAAAGGGGGGAAAATACCAAGGCAGGAGCCTGAGAGGAAAGGTATCACAATTTTAAACTAAACTAAAACTAAAATTATAAGTGAGCTGGATTTAGGGTTAGGTCAGTAAGACATAATGCATACTAAACAGAAATTCTTAGGATCTGTCTGTACTTTGTATAGATTTTCAGCATCTCAACATAAGTAAGACACACTTCCACTAGCGTTGCCAGAATAATGCCACTGAAGCACTTCTGGAGTAAAGTAATTTAAACGCCCAGCAGTACACTGCTCTTAGATTGAGTCCACCCTGCCTCTCTTTCTTCCTGACTCTGAGAAAGTACATTTTTTTAATCTCTGAAGAAGAGCAAGAGATACGACCCACTCCAAATTATAGAATGGTGGGGGAAGCAACAGTGAAAATGAGAAGAAATCTCCTCCCAAATGCAGCAACTGGGATTGAGGTTGGTTTATCTTTGTTCTTTAGTAATAAGGAACTGAATTTGGAAGGGGAGAAAATAATTGTCCACGAAATATTCCACCTGCAGGTAATTCTTCAAGGAATTCCCTGAGTTTTAAAATTTTTGAGTTAAAAAAAAGAAAAGAAAAAGAAAATCAGCCTATTTTATATATATATGTATATACATTTTTTTAATGACTGAATACTCTAACTCCACAAGCAACAGTTCAGACACAGTGCTTCTAAAGCGTTCACCCCTCCTCACCAGGCGCAAGGTGCCTCAAGGAGAAAGTAGACTTCCCCACCTCTGCTCAGGCACCAGGAAACAATGGGGTTCAAGCATCAAGAAAAAGATGGGGCCATTACTGTTGAGCAACAGCAGAGGTTGGAAGAGGCATCCCAAGGGGGTTAGCAGCAGCAATCATGGGTGAGCCTGCCAGAGGTTCAAGGGGTGATGGGGTTGACACTAAGGAAATCCCTGACATCATGTTGCACTGCTGACAGGTGTACTGCTCCCTGCACGTTAGATGAACCCATCTGAGCCTGGTCCTTTACAACAGTGTAGAAATTGGGGTGCTCCACGACCTTTCTTGCAGTGAGCCGTGACTGGTGGTCATACCACAGCAGCTTGTCCAAGAAATCCAAGGCCTCAGGGCTGATAAGGTGCTGGTTTCACTATGTACAAAGCATTCCTATCACTTACAAGAGTGTCTCCCCAAAATAATATTGAAATGTGGATCTAATTCATTGTTGTATTTGTCAATAAAGTCATATAAATCTTCTATCCCCAAAACCCTGGCTATCCTCACCAACTAATCAAAATTGTCATGTCCATGGAAAAATGGCTCCTTCTGGAAGATCATACTCTCCAGCATACAACCCATGCTCCACATATCCAAACTATAATCATACATCGGATAGTCTAGAAGACGCTCAGGGACTTTTAACTATTGGGATGCAACTCTGACATTATATTCTTGGCCAGGATGGTAAACCTTAGTAAATCCCAGTCTATTAGCCATAGCTTTCTTTGCACATGATCAATCATGGCATTATGGGGCTTCACATCTTTATGCATAATTCCCATGCTATGACAATAATCCAGGGCCTTCAGAATTTCAGACTTGTAAAATCAAATATCATAGTCTGTTAACATCTTGTACAATTGCTTGAAGTCTGTGTTGTTTATGTGTTCAAAACCCAAGGCACACAGGGTCTTTTACAATGTCTGCCAGCATGATGCTGTTGGGACTTTCTCTTAAATTCTCCAAAATCTTTATTTCATGTCTAATTATCTTCTTTTTTACTGCTCGAGAATTTTAACAACATTTTCATTATTTGTGATGTTGACGGCTTTGAATACTTCACTGTATTTACCCTGGCCTAACTTTCTAAGGAGCTGGTAGTCATCTTGATTTCCCCATTCCACTAAAAGTGACTCAATCCCAGTATTCTTGGGTTCTGTGTTTATTGACATCTGTGTAAACTCTGGCACTGTGTGGAATGGGTCCCAACATTTCAGGTTGGTGGACAAATCTAAACTTGAGGCTTGAAGATCTGGCAGTCACTGTGTACAGAGATAGCTGCGGGTAAGACCTTGTGTCACACCTTTTTTCTTCAAACTGTGGTGGCAGCTACCATGGCAGCCACTCTCCCCCCTTCTCACCCAGACAATAGGGAGCTCAAATAGTTCTTTTCCTTTGAAGGTGTAGCAAGTTTCCCTCAGTACCCTCAAGCATATTCATACTAGTTGAAAGATTACCAGATCTCTGAATGTGCTGTCAGAATATGGGGAAAGGGGACTTTGACATGCAGAGGCCCAAGCTCCTACTGGATTTAACAGGAGGGTGTTGAAAAGAATTCCAAACTTAGAAGCAAGGGACTATCTGCATCTTCTCTCTCCTTTACTTCATTAACAGTGGCCTAACCTCGTCATGAAATTTTTTGCACTTTAGTTTTCTCATCTGTAAATTGTGGAAAATGTTAACTTAGCTCATAGAATGGTTTTGTGAGGATGACATGAGATAATGTAAATGAATGAATTTTATAAGCTCTAAAGCCCTATTTGGAAAAAATATAAGATGGGATAGTCATTTCCTATGACTGGAGCAAGCTATAACAATTTTCCAACTCCCATCCATGTTTGCCTCTCTCCATGTTTCAGGTATAGTGCCAGAAAGAAAAAAGGATATTATGCTTTCTGTGAAGGGAAAAAACCCACAATTTTTAAATTTTATTTTATTTTATTTTATTTTTTGTTCTAGCTATGGACTCCAATGTGGCAAAAATTTTGAAGAAACCAAGAGTAAATGTAATATCCACAGTCAAGGAAGACTCAGAAGCAATAACAAAGGTTTGGAATATAGTAGTTATTGTTAAACTGTTTACTTTGCCTTATAATTGGAATTGACCAGGTTCACATAGGCAATTTCAGTTATTACATTCTCAACATTTTTTTAGAAAAGAATTTAAAGATCAAAGGAGTTTTTTTGGAGACTCATTTATTAATGTAATATCTTAATATTAAAAAGCTTTGTTTTCTTCTGAAAATATCCCCATCTCTAATGGGGAAAAAAAAATCATACCATTTATCTTTTCTTCACAACATTTCTTGTTACTGCTTCTCCTTAGGTTGACAGGCAAAGATTTCTTCTAGTGTTTTGGCATAATTGTAATCTCAATAAGCATCAAAGTTTCAGGGACAACTTCAAAGGAGTATCAGCAATGGTCAATCTGCCCTCATTGCTTAAGCTATGGTCCATATGTAGATACCGAGGCTCTTGATGCTCGAAAGCTTTGTTTCTTCACATTCTTTAAGGTTCCTGGCAAGTACAGATCCCATAACCTTGCTGCCTTGTGTTGCTTCAGCCAAGATTCAATGAGGTCATTGGCTTATAATTCTGAATTTGAGCTCTTAATTTGTTAGGTAATTAGGTTTTAAGTCAGTTATCATCTTTATTGCTAAAATTTTATCTAATTTATCTAGCCAAGTCTATTATTTAAAATGAGAAATTATAGTAATATAAAGTCTACTTTCTGAAAGTTAGTATTTATATATTTCTTGGTCTTTAATAATCCAATTTTGTAAAATCTCTTCCTACCTTCATTCAACTTTCACAATACTGCCAAGGATTATTTGTAAATACTCAGGATATAATCTGGCAATCTGTAAAATTCCACTGTGGAACGATGGCAATGCCATGTCCTTTACTTTAGGGGCAAGATTGCTAGATTTAGAAATCAGGGAAATGTAATAGAAATTATATATTTAATATTTAGAAAGAATAAACAAATAGGAATATATGGGTTTATAACTAACTAAACAACCTTTTCCAGAGGACACTTAAAAGATAGAAAGTCAATTGAAGATACACCCTTAGTAATACATCAAATTTCTGCCCCATTGACCCTGTCCCGTGTATTACTCAGCTTGGGCTAACATTTTTTTTAAATGTCTTAGACTGGGCATCTTAAACATTTATTTCTCATAGTTCTAGAGGCTAGAAAGTTCAAGATCAAGGAGCCTGCCAATGTGGTTTTCCAGAGAGGACTCTCCCTCGCTTATAGATGACTTCCTTTTTGTTGTGTCCTTACATGACAGAGAGAGCAAGCTGTGGTCTCTTAAGACACCACTCCCATCATGAATGGCCCCACCTAAACCTAATTATCTTCAGAAGGCCCACCTCCAAATACCACCACAATGGGAGTTGACACTTCTACATATGAATTTGGGGCAAGGGAGACAAATATTAACATCCCATAACATAGGGGATCTACTCTACTAATTAGACAATTTATATATTTATGCCTAATTTTTTGGAAACCAACACTGAAAAATCCTGTGGACAAACAGATGAAGGGCTATGAGACGATATTACTTAAACAATGCCAATATATTTAAAGTTATTTCTGTTAGGGAAAAGACTCTGGAAGTCATAATAACTGTTTTCAAATATGTGGAGAGCTGCTATAGAATATAAGAATCAGACTTTCTGTGTGGCTCCAAAAAAAAAAAAAAAAAAAAAAAAAAAAAAAAATATATATATATATATATATATATATATATATAACTTTTACCAATAAATGAAAGGTTTGGGGAGACAGATTTCAGTTCAACATAAAGAATTTTCTAGGCATCAAAGTTGTTTAAATGCTGAATTGGTGCCTATGAGTCCCAGTCACTGCAAGTGACATGGTCAATGAGCATAGGCAGAACACATATTCAATCCTCAAAAATCAAAATTTAACTTTTAGTCACTGTCAGCAAGTAACCTTTAATAAAGTAACAGAAAAATTGGACACCAAAACCACACTTTGGACTTTCTAGTTCACCCCCTGTAATCCTTTCAAAGTTTACATGATTGCTTAGTTCTTCAAATTTGTGTTAAATTAACTTTTTACTGTAAAAGTCTTATTTATGGAATCTTAAAAAACTCTGTCAAATTTCTGCCTTTATCTTTTGTGGGATGAATAGAATCATTAGAGATTTATTTTAATTGACTTAGTTATACAGAGTGACTCTAGCAAGACCCTCTTTGGGCAACTTGAGAACTTATGCTTTAAAGCACTTAGAACATGGGCATGGGTTCACAAAACACTGAATGCACATCTAATACGTAGTTCAGCTCTTACCTGATTGATTACCCTTAAAAATCATGGATCCTCAGAGAGAAAAAGGGAGCTGTGAACTGTGATTTTCCTATTTTAAAAACTGATAACTGCAGAAAAATAACAGAAATGCCTATTTCTAGAATTTTAGTAAGATAGAACATTTATCTTATACTACCAAAGATAGAAGGAAGAAAAGATTTTTCTTAACCTAAACTGAGCTTGTTCTGTATTATTAGTCAACTTTGCATACTGTGAATAAATGCCTGATATAATAAGCTTCAAAAGAAGAAAGATTTGTTTCACCTCACAATTTTGGGGGTTTCAGTCCCTGGTTAGTTCCCATATTGCCTTTGGACCTGTGGAAGGCGGTACATCATGGCAGGAGCACATGGTAGAGGCCTGTTTACCTTATGGCAACCAAGAAGCAAAGAAAGAGGTCTGGGGAAGGGGTTGGGGCCTTAATATCGTTTTCACTAACCTAACCTCCCGCTATTAGATCCTACTATTATGAGATTCCATCACTTCCTGATAGTGCCATATCTTAGGACCAAGTCTTTAACACACAGGCTTTGGAAAGACATTTTGGATCCAAACTGCAGCAGGTGAGTTTTGTACACATTTTAAAGACCAGGCTAGATGTAACCCTATGTGAATTACCATGGGATTTTTTTTGGGGGGTGCAGTTTGCTGGGGATTGAACTAAAGGGCACTCAACCACTGAGCTATATCCCCAGCCCTATTTTGTATTTTATTTACAGACAGGTTCTCACTGAGTTGCTTAGCACCTTGCTTTTGCTGATGCTGGCTTTAAATTCACCATCCTTCTGCCTCAGCCTCCCAAACTGCTGGGATTACAAGTGTGCACCAGCTATCATGGGATATTAAGATGAAGGAAATTATTTACATAATAGAAAATATGACTAATAACATGACTGATATGTACATTAAGTTTTCATCATCAAATAATTGCTATATTCCCATTTTGATTATGGTACTCCCATATTTTAAATAATTCTGTATCAGGAATTCTGAAACACATATTATTCATAAAAACCTACAGCATAAGAATATTTCCACAAAAAAAAACTTTAGAGAGGTTTACGCATCAATAAAACAAATAACAATAAAATCTTATTTCCCCACAGGAAGTGGAATCAATAATAAGTCTCTCAACATTACAAAGATTGAAAAAAGACTTTAAATGAGTAGCTGCAATGCTGCTCTTGTCTTCCTTTAGAATAACAGAATCTTGGAGTAATTATATTATGGCCATTGTTTTCGTGACTTACAATTCTTGGTCAACAATTTTTTTTTTCATCAGCACTTTATCATGTTATCCCACTGCCTTCTGGTCTCCCTGGTTATGATAATAAGTTAGCTGTTACTGTTATTGAGATTCCTATATGTGATGAGCTGTTTTTCTCTTATTGCTTTTAAGATCTCTCTTTAAAAATGTTTATTTTTAATTGTTTGTCTGTGGTGTATCTAGGTGTGAATTTATCTTACTTAGAATTTGATCAACTTCTTGGATGTATTTTTTATAAAATTTGGGAAGTTTTGGGCATTATTTCTTCATAATTTTTCCTGCCCTTTTTCCTGACTTTTGTGCTTCAAATATTTATTTTTCTTTCTGTTCTTCAGACTGAATAATCTGTATTGACATAGTATACTCAAAATCAAAAGGCTGGAAGAAGCTGCACATGCTCGTGGACTCATAATTTGATAAATTTCTTTAATTAAGAAGATACTTTGTAGAATTTCCTATTATACATTTTAAAATGTCTAATAGCAATTTTTATTAATGCTATAGTGCAGTTAGTTTATTTGTAGTTCTTTAAAAACAAAATGGCAATAATTGACTTGATTTTCTTTCTTTCTTTCTCTTACAGACCCATCATGGGAGCATTGGTCCAGAGTTTTACCGTATTCTCTTCAATTTGGGAGGTCAGAGTCCACTGATTTTGTACTATCTTAAGAGGAATAACCTAGCTGGCATTTCCAAAACCCCTAAACAGACCAAGGTTAAACTCACTGAAATATTACGAGAACCATATCCTTTTTTGAGCTTTAATTTAATATGATTATTTTCTAAAATATTGGAAATTTTTTGCTAAATATCTCAATTTTTTTAAAAAAAGAATGTATTTTTTAAATTTTTTATTTGTTCTTTTTAGTTATACATGACAGTAGAATCTATTTTGACATATCATATATACATGGAGTATAATTTCTCATTTTTGTGGTTGTACGTGATGTGTAGTTACACTGGTCATGTATTCATCTATGAACATAGGAAAGTTATGTCTGATTCATTCTACTGTCTTTCTCATTCCCATCCTCTTTCCCCTACTCCACTTGTATATCAGAGAGAACATTGGGCCTTTGGTTTTGGGGATTGGCTTATTTCACTTAGCATGATGGTCTCTAGTTCCATTCATTTACCAGTAAATGCCATAATTTTATTCATCTTCATGACTGAATAATATTCCAATGTGTATATACACCACATTTTCATTATCCATTCATCTATTGAAGGACACTTAGGTTGGTTCCATAGCTTATCTATTGTGAATTGAGCTACTATAAACATTGATGTGGCCATGTCACTATAGTATGCTGATTTTAAGTCCTCTGGGTATAAATCAAGGAGTGGGAAAACTGGGTCAAATTGTGGTTCCATTCCAAGTTTTCTGAGGAATCTCCATACTGCTTTCTAGAGTGGATGCACCAATTTGTAGTCCCACCAGCAATATATCAGTGTACCTTTTCCCCCACATCCTCACCAACATTTATTGTTACTTGTTTTCTTGATAATTTCCATTCTGACTAGAGTGAGATGAAATCTCAGTGTAGTTTTAATTTGCATTTCTCCATTTGCTAGTGATGTTGAACATCTTTTCACATATTTGTTGACTATATTTTTTCTTCTGTGAAGTGTCTGTTCAATTCCTTTGCCTAATTATTGTTTGAGTTACTTGGATTTTTTGGTGTTAAGTTTTTTGAGTTCTTTGTGTATCCTGGAGATTAATGCTCTATCTGATGGGCAGATGGTCAAGATTTTCTCCCATTCTGTAGGCTCTCTCTTCACACTCTTGATTGTTTCTTTTGTTGGAAAGAAGCTTTTTAGTTTAATATCATCTCATTTATTGATTCTTGATTTTACTTCTCGTTCATCAGGAATCTTGTTGAGGAATTAATGAATGAATATTTGACCAATGCTTTTATATAACATTCAATACCCAAAGCCTTTGTGCATATTTGGCTCACCTATTTCTCTTTTGACCTGAGGCTATGATTTTGCCTGTAAGAAAAGTAAAACAAACATAAAACCCAGGAAATTTAAAATTCAGTATACTGAGCTCTGTTATAAAAAGCTAATTTTGCAACTTATTTTTCAGTATTCAAGTATTTATCAGAAGTGATGGTCATAGCCTTCTAGGCTTCTCCAAAGAGATTTAGACATGTTTTGGATAGAAGACTTTGTTCAAATGAAAATTTAACAGAAAGCTCAATGTTTTAAACAATGTTTTTGTCAAAAAAACAAAGAAATTAGTGATCTTTAGTTGTAGCAGGAGTGGAAGCATAAAGTTTTATCTATTTATACTCCTGTACCCTTAAAACCCATCCTGGCCCAGGCTTTACTGGGGACTCAGATGACCCCCAAAGAGATATAGTACGGTGGTCTCCAAATTGGTGTATTTACTGCTGTGAGTACGGAAGAATATTTAGGACTCTTATTTGTAATTTTTATTTCTATCTTTAAGAATGGAACTTTCATTTTACCACTATTGAGTGAACATACATCCTCACTCAGCTGATATCTCAGGCTACACTCTGCTATGTTGAGGGATAATGATAGCATATTTTTGCTTGTATTATTTTCTGACTATTACAGCACATTGCTATTGTTGCATATGGGAGATTAAGTGGATTTATATCATCTGATTTTAACTAAATTAATACTCATTAATGATCCAAAAGCTTGAGAATATTCCTGAAAAGACACTGGGGATTGATACACTTATAATGTCAGAATAAATGCTAAAAACAAGAAAATGGCAGAATATTTCACCCATTTCCTAAAACAGCTGCTTTTCAGCCATGCGGAGATGAAATTAGTGATGACCCACTCTATTCTGATAAGATAGTACAAAATAAATTAAAAATTAAAATTTTCAAAAAGACTTTGAAAGATGAATATAATCATTATTATAAACAATGAATCTAACCCTAAGTGTAGGTTTTACTTTTTGATAGTACCTAATGATGCTGGTTTAATTTGCAAGGTCTTTAAAAGCCCACTGACTAGACATCTATACAAAACTCAACAATTTGAGGACAAAATGGTTTGGTGCACCCACTAATGAATAATGAGTTAAATTTTATTTTTAAAATATTTTATTTAATCTCTTCCTTTTCTATTTATAGATTGCATGTCTTTAATAATATGTTATAATACAGATTGATGTATACATAATTTCTGAATTTAAAACTATTCTTGTATTGGAGTATGTTCACATATGTAACCCATGGGATACACAATCAAACAAAAACAGAAACCATTACTCTAGCATATTCTTGGGACCCTTTCCAGGACACTTCTTCCCCCACATTTCAATCAAGACAACCTCCAGAAACTCACTGATCATAAGCACATGGAATTAACTTGGACAGCCCTGGAACACAAGGAAAGAGGTAAATTACAGGGTTAAATCAGTCTGTTCTCCAATTTGTAACTTAAGTAGTGATGCAAAAATACCCACCTGTGTTGGATTACGTCCAAAACAAGATTTTAAAAAAATGCTTATGAGTGAAATTTGAAATTTTTTCATAATAGATTACTTTTATGTTGACTAATTTTCATTGTAACTATTAAAATGTCAGACTTTGTGTTTGAATTTCTGATGGGCATGTGTTTACTCAATGCCTATGCAAACCTTCATACCACCGATTACTGAGACTGTGAGTAGGTGTGGGCAGAGAAGGGAGGAAATGGAGATCTAAAGCACAAAAGTTGGCTGGGCATGGTGGTATACCACTGTTACCCCAGTGTCTGGGGAGGCTGAGGCAGGAGGATCACAAGTTCAAAGCCAGCCTCAGCAACTTAGTGAGGCCCTAAGCAACTCATTGAGACCCTGTCTCTAAATAAAATACAAAAAAGGGCTAGGGATATGGCTCAGTGGTTAAGCACCCATGGGTTCAATTCCCAGTACCAAAAAGGGAGGAAGGGAGAGAAAATTTGACATTTATATTTAAAATTAAGAAAATTAAGAGGACAGAGATGAAAGAGAAATTTTGGGGATGATAGGTACAAAGTTAATCATTATCAAAATGATGCATCAAAATTTTATCAAAGAGTTACTGTGTACCAAGCAGTGTTCTGAGTACACAATTCTCATGCAGACTTCTGAGATAGATACTATTGTCATTTCCTACTTTACAGATAGGGAGAATGAGGCACAGGAAACTCAGGTAACTTGCCCGATGAACACTAGAGCAAGTGACAACCCTTGGAATCTATCATTGGTGGATTAGTTTCAAAGCCAAAGCACTCCAACATTCTGGTACTTAATTGTTTACAACAAGAGAATGTGCAGCTCCTAAAGAAGATAAAAGCATATTCCAGGCTTTGAAGAACAATCAGAATTGTAGCTTGAGGGGAAGGATGGTGAGAGGCACAGGAGTCAACAGAAGACAGAAAATACAGGATGCAGTTATACTCTTCTCACATTGGAGGATAAATGGTTTTTTAAAATTTCTGACTAGTTCTTCATTATATCACTTTAGCAGTTTTCCCTCTAAACATTTAAGATTGAAAGGCATGCACAGTCTATTTAAGAATCCCTTCTTATATTTAATAAGATTCTTCTTTCTTAAACAGATCAAATATAGGATAATATTATATTTGATCACTACACACCCTTTAAATCAGTCTTATAGAACAGAAACATTTTAAAAACTAAATTTAACATCGTAGGTATTATTTATTGTTAACTTTTTAAATAATTTTTAATTAACAAATCATAATCATGTATCTGTGGGGCATGAAGAGATATTATCATATATGTATAAAACGTGGAATGGTTGAACCAAGCTAATTAACACATTCATCACCTTAAATACATATTATTCTTCCCATTTAACTGCAGCTTTGTACCCTTTGATCATTCCCCATTCTCCTTATCCCTCATACATAATATTTTTATTAATAGAGTGATTTGCCCAAGTCACAAGAGAGAATGAGCTCATTGCTGATCACACATAAACACTGAGAGAACTGGAAATGTGTATGGAGACAATGAGAGAGAGCCAATGAAACTGTAAATCACAAGCACACCTATGTCTTCTGAAATAATTTTTTAAAATATTGTTTTAGTTGTTGATGGACCTTTTTATTTTATTCATTTATTTATATGTGGTACTGAGAATTTAACCCAGTGCCTCACACATGTAAGGCAAGCACTCTACCATTGAGCCACAATCCCAGCCCTTCTGAAATAATTTCTAATGTACATTTATAAAAATAATATTAATTTCTTTTTTAAAAATTCAATCACTTAGTTATGAGTAAAACAGTAAAAATGTTTGACTTCTGGAGGTTTAGGCCAAAAAAAGAACTTTGATTTCTAGGACTTAGAACTAAAAGTGAGTGCATCTCCAAATGGTGCAAAATCTTATACAAAATGTATTGAGAGCTCCTATTTTCCTTTCACACATTTTCTACATTTTGTAAACCATCCAAGCCCTTCACATGTTGAGACTAAACTAAGAAAATAATACCCCAAAATCTAATAACTTTTTAACATGTGAACTACAAGTGTTTTAAAAATTGAAAACTCAGGAACAAAATGTTGGTGCAGTTTGTGTGGGTCCTATTAAAAAGAAAAGTTTGTAGGCTGTACCTGTATCTCTAATATGAGTTTTAATGTCACAGTGAGTGCATCATGTTACTATAAACACATGCCCCCACCAGCACACACTCATGGGAGACTCTTTTTTAACATGTCAAAACTATCCAGGGATGGATTATTTAAACTCTACAACTGAAAACAACATGGAATATATCAACATTTATCCAGGCATAAAAATGTAAGCTATACAAAGGAATCATCTGCTGTGAATTATCTGTGATGTGGGAGAAGCAAATAGTCAACAGTGAAAAAAAGTAAAAAAAGAAACTGAGAGACCAGAAAGATCATCTACTCTAACACTCCATCTTCATACAGTAGTAAGGGTCCAGAGGAACAATTTTGGAATCATGTGAAAATTCTTTTCACTTTTATCTAGATAAATAATCTTTGTCATACATGTACATATACATTTTCCTCATTAACCAATATGACATAGCAACTTGTAATTTGTTACTAAAGTAACTATCAATTATGTCAAAATTTTTTTTCCCTTTTGTGTGTTGGGGGGGGTCAGTGGGCAGGGAACGGGGATTAAACCCAGGAATGCTTTACTGAGTCACATCTCCAGACTTCTTTTTTTTGAGAGAGGGCCTCACTAACTTGCTGTGGCTGACCTTGAACTTGTGATCCTCATGCCTCAGACTCCCAAGTCACTGGCATTACAGGGGCCACGCCAATACACCCAGCTTTTCCCTCACTCCTTCTAAAATACTCATAGTGAAGTAAATAGGAAATTCTATAGTACTAGAAAGTTTGTTCCATTATTTATGAGATCTTAACCCCCCCCCCAAATTAACCCTCTGTTTCCTTCAACCTCAAATATTAGGGTGTGGGTATTATAATATTTTCTATCAATGAAACCTTTCAGATCATGGAAACCAGATGTGAAGTCTTTTTAAAGTACATTTTTGTTCAAAGCACACACCCCTGAAAACTCCTTGCAACACAGAGATAAAAGATTCCCTCTGTCACAATATAATGGAGGACCGATAATTTCCTCTAATTGTCTGAAAAGAGAAAAAAAAAAAAAGAAAAACAGGAACATAGTGGGCTCAGGCAGGTGAAAGGAAGAGAATAAAGAGAGGAGATAAGGAAGCACACAGGAGACTTAGAACACTTGAGTGGGCCTTTTCAGAAGCAAAATTTCACTCTAGTGTCTGAGTTGGGTGATTCGGAGGCAGAGAACTTTTTTGGGTCTGGAAATGAGCTTGGATGAACAAACTGTGTTAGATAGTTTACTCTTATCTTCCAGAAGAAAGCTAAGTTATTTTTGTTTACTCTCAGCCTTGTTAAAAATAAGGACCAAAAAGAAAAGCATGCATGGTCCCCCAATTTTTAAATACAGGGAAAGGAAAATCCACATGATAGATGCTTTGATTAGACAGCTGGTGCTGCATCTCTCCCAAAGCCATGTCATAGGACAGATTTTATTTTTCAAAAGTATCCATAACAATACTGTCCATCTTGCATGCTTTTGTTACAATGTGACCTTGCCACTTTTCCCATCAAGACCTAGTTAGTACCTGTGTTCACTGTCCTTGAACTTGGGCAGTCCTTTTTAATTTCCCCAATTAAGAGTGTGACTTTGTGACTTCTCAGGCTACATCATAAATGATTTGTAGCTTCTGTTTCGCTTTTGTTCCTGGAGTGCTTGCTCTTGGGAACAGCTACAATATGAGGAAGAAGTTCGCACCCTGTGGTGAGGCCACTTTCCAGCTATCAGCCACAGCTGAGTTGAGCTACAGCCAGCATCATCTACCAGACACACAAGAAAGGAAGCCTTTCCAGACCAGTCCCATCCGACCTCAACTACTTGAGAGACTCCCAACTGAGAAGTCCAATAAATACCAAGAACAATAGAGTCAATAACAATAATGCTTGCAGTAAGTAATGATAATTGTTCCTACCTCAACACACAAATCCAAAGGCAGCATTATGGTGAATGAGGAAAAACTGAAAGCATTCTCTTTAAAATCTGGAACAAGACAAGAGTGTCCCCTCTCACCACTCCTATTGAATAAAGTACTAAAAATTCTAGACAGGGCAAGCAGGCAGGAGAAGGAAATAAAATGGATAAATACAGGGAAGGGGAAAATCAAATTACCATTGTTTTCAGATGATATAAGCCTATTCTTAGAAGACCCAAAAAGCTCCACCAGATGATTTCTGGAGCTGATCAACAAATTCAGCAAAGTAGAAAGTTACAAAATTAACATACAAAAATCAATAGCTGGGTTGGGGTTGTAGCTCAGTGGTAGAGCTCTTGCCTCAGCACCACATATAAACAAAATAAAGGTCCATTGACAACAACAACAAAAAATTTAAATCAATAGCTATCTTATACATTGATAATGAATCTTCCAAGAAAGAAATCAGGAAAACAATCTTATTGACATCAGCATCAATAAAATAAAATACCTAGGAATAAATCTAAACAAGGAGGTGAAAGATGTCCACAGTGAAAATGACGGAACAAAGAAAATGACAGAAGAAAGAAATTAAAGAAGGCATAAGAAGGTGGAAAGACCACAGACCTCCATGTTCGTGGATAGGCAGAATTAATAATGTTAAAGTGGTCATACTACCAAAAGCAATATTCAGATTCACTATAATCCCCATCAAAATATCAATGTCATTCCTTACAGAACTAGAAAAAAACAGTTCTAAAAGTCCTTTGGAAGAATAGAAGACCCAGCATAACCAATCTAATACTAGGTCAAACAAGCAATGCTGGAGGCATCGCAACATCTGACTTCAAATTATATTACAGAGCTAGAGTAACAAAAATAACATGACCCTGACATAAAAACAGACACATAGACCAGAATAGAAGACACAGAGATAAAACCATGCAGATACAGTCTTCCAATCCTTGATAAAGGTGCCAAAAACATAAACTGGATAAAAAAAGTCTTTTTAACAAATGATGCTAGGAAAACTGGTTATCCATATATAGAAGAATAAAACTAGACTCTTGTCTCTCACTGTACACAATAATCAACTCAAAATGAATCAAATACCTAGAAATTATACCAGAAACTGGGCAACTCCTAGAAGAAAATACAGGGTCAAGACTCCAACATATAGGCACAAACAATGATTTTCTCAATAGAACCCCTAAAGCTCAAGATATAATGCCAAGAGTTAATAAATTACAAAGTTTCTACACAGTAAAGGAAACAATTGAGAATGTGAAGAGAGGACCTACAGAATGGGAGAAAATCTTTGCCAGTTACTCTTCTGACAGAGAATTAATATCCAGAATATAAAAAGAACTCAAAAAACTTAACACTAAAAAAATTAAAAATAAAAAAATAAATAAACAGCAAATGAACAGACACTTCTCAAAAGAAAAAACATAAATGGTGAACAAATACATGAAAAAGTATTCAATCTTATTAGCAATTATGGAAATGCAAATCAAAACTGCACTGAGATTTCATCTCACACTAGTGGCAGTCATCAAGAATACAAACAATAATAAATGCTAAATAGGATGTAGAGAAAAAGGAACACTTACACTGTTGGTGGGATTGTAAATGAGTACAAGCACTGTGGAAAGCAGTATGGAGTTTCCTCAAATAAATGCATTCTACTGTCATGTACAACTAATTAGAAGAAAAAAATTTAAGAAATTTAAATTTAAAAAACAGTAGGCATGGAACAACTATATGATCCAGCTGTACCACTCCTCAGTATTTATTCTAAAGAATTAAAGTCATCATACTACAGAGATAACATGAATACCCATGTTTACAGTAGCACAATTCACAACAGCCAAACTGTGGAACCAGCCTAGGTATTCATCAATGGATGAATGAATAAAGAAAGTGTAGTATATATATACGCAATGGAGTTTTATTCAACCATAAGGAAAAATGAAATTATATCATTTGCAGGGAAATGGATGGAATTTGAGAAACCATTACATTAAACAAAGTAAATTAAACTCAGAAGTTCATGGGTCATATATTTTCTCTATTTGTGGAAACTAGAGACGAAAAATGAAAATAAAGGTGAGTGGGGGGTCTCCTGAAAATTGAAAGGAGATCAGTAGAGCAGAAGAAAAGGATCAAGGGAGGAAGGTAGGGGAAGGAAAGGAGAAATACTGGGAAATAATATTGGTCAAATTGTTAAATTGTGTACAAATATGTAACAACAAATCCCACCGATATGTACAACTATAATTCACCAGTAAGAGAGAGAGAGAGAGAGAGAGAGAGAGAGAGAGAGAGAGAGAGAGAGAGAGAGATTATAGTTGTTGCTTTATGCCATGTTTGAGGTTGTTTGCTATGTGGCAGTAGATAATTGGACCTTGCTCCCTTCCCAAGACAGTCCACCACTGAATAACATGATATGTAAAGATCTGGCCCCTTCTTCCAATTCATGATGATTCTAAAGGGTGCCTCCAGCTATCAAGTCAGCTGAGACTTCCATTATCATAGTTCAACTTTTCCCTCTGCTCATTTTTACTTCCTTTCCTTGTAAACACAGGTGTTAGTTTCAAGAGCACTCCCTAATAAACCTGCTGAACCTTAAGAAATCTGCTGATCTCCATCTCTGGGTCTGCTTGTCAGAAAACCCAACTTCAGACAATATATTTGTTCCCAGTATTATTTAACAAAGAAGGAAGAATTATGTTATGCCGGTTCTCACCATTATAAAGGAAAGAATACATTTATTGCTTGCTAATTTTCTTCTAGATCCCCAATAGTCAAGTAAATAGAAGCAGATGGGGAAATGTGTGGGAATTACATTTGTGCTAAGATCTCATTTGCTTCCTTGAAATGGAGTTACCTGTTCCAGTTTGGGCATACACGACCAAATAGCTTTTTATATTTTCTAGAGCTCATTCTTGGTAAGGAAAAACTTTAACATAAAATCTAGGAGTAGGTAAGTGCTGAATTAAACTTAAAATCCCACAGTTAGTGGTCATCTTTGTGTTGTTTAAAAGACATTTGAAACTCGAAATCTTGTATTTGCATTAAACCACAATATGTATGTAGTTCTTATTTCTCCACAACATAAATTCAAAGAGTTGCAAGGGAGTTTAAGAAAAAAATATATACACAATAAATAATAATAGATGGAAGAGACTGAGAAAATCTTACTGATCACAAGACAGGACCACAGCATATTGTTGAATAGGTTTTGGGCTGTCCAGTGTGGTCCCTGTAAGAATCAAGCAGCATACGCGTGCTCAGTGGTACTTGATGGCTTTGACAGTATGTGTTTAAGGGCAAGTGTGATGCATGTGAAGAAACCTGTTTCACACAAGGGATAAGAATGAGACTACAGTCTCTCCTTTGCACCTATTCACTTCCATTTATCCTGCCTTTGACCCTTGCTTGGGCTTTCCCCAGATCCTCATTTTGGATTTTAGATCCATTATCTATACTAATTACCTTTCAGAGATTTCATTTAGTGTCTGATTGTGCCCCATTACTTAGACATGCCTTCATTACCTGGGTCTAGATTCCAAGCTGTTTTTTGTGGCTCATTTAGCAATATTTGAAGTTTTACTTTGTTTTCCTCTTGCCACTTGCAACCTTCTAATTTTAGAAGGAGAGGGACTTAAGAAATTTCATATTAGCTTATTCATCCATTCAGCATTCATCCATCCAACGAAATTGCAACAAAGTTAATTTCCCAAATTCTTTCTTCTCATTATGCTTTTTCTGAGTTGGATTTTTCCCCCCTTTTACCTCTCATAGAGTTTTATTTTGTTTTTGTTTGTTTGGTTGATTTTTCTCAATGAAAACCTCTCAGTACCATGCAGATTTCTGGTTCATACAATATGGCTTCAAACCACAGAAGAAAGTAGACCAATTTCTGTACAAGGTCTGTAACTTTATAAGTAGACTTGAGCTGTGTAAGAGTCTGTGATTGCCTTTATATAGTCAGAAGACTGCTGATCCATACATCCACTTAATTTATTCCCTTTGATGCTAACATATGTCAACCTAAGATAACCTGATAATTTTCTACTTGGCTCCAGGAATTCCATAATTACCTTTTATATATATTAATTTTTAAAATTAATATATTAATTTTTATATATTAATTTTTAAAAACCACATCTAAAACTTATTTAGTTAATCCCTTTATAAGCAAAAAGTAAATCGTGAGGCATAGTAAGATAAAGAACACACAATTATTCAAATTATACTCAGAGTATCTTTTTGTTGGCTTTTACTTGAAGCTGGTCTAAATTTCATTGAATAGGTTACTAAGTTTCTTCCTTTCACAATCTCTGGCAGTTAAGAGTTGGGGGATGAGTTTGTTGTTGTTGTTGTTGTTGTTATTTTAATGAAAATGATGTTTTAAAGAACTTAAGGAACAAAGTGTTGTTTTTTTTTTTAACATGGGTGAATCTGTATGGTTTGTACCATAAGCATTTTTATAAGCATTCTGCAGTCACCTTGAGTCAGACGCAATTACAGAATTGTTGGTAAGATCTAGTCCTTTTTTGTTATAGACTCAGTTTAAGTTCTAGTAAGATTTTCTTTCATTTTTAATAAACTACCCAAAACACAGACCACAACTCACCAACTCATTATTATACTAACTAGTGAAATAAATAGAAAACTTCAGTTGCTTTAGGTAATTAGGCTCAAGGAACTGGATTGTATCAATTTTTTAGCCAGCTATGGACTTTATAAACATGGTTCAATGGGAAAATAAGAGTGGTAACAGGAGGAATTTTCATCCTGGAAAGTTAGTAATGGTATTGGGTACTGAACCCAGGGCACTGTACCCTGAGTTACATACCCAGCCCTTTTAAAATTTTATTTTGAAACAGGAGCTCATTAAGTTGTCAATATGGCATTTAACTTGCAATCCCCCCACCTCAGCCTCCCCCGTTGCTAGGAATACAGTCCTGTGCCACTGTGCCTGGCTAGTTTAGTTTTTCAAAAAATTCAGTAGAAATGTAGCAAAGTTTAGTTACTATTGAGTATGAGAAGAAAGATTCATTTTGAAATAATTAAATGATCATCAAGTACTGGAGAAAAGGGTATTCTTGCTAAAAATGTTATGGCTCAATAAAAGCAGGTGGAAAGGCTAAGGCTTTTTAAATGCTTGGAAAAACAATATCTCATGTGCATGTACAAATATGTATCAACAAATCCCACCATTATGTACAACTGAAATACATCAACAAAAATATGGGAAAAAACAATATCTCAAATACAGAAAGTTAACTAGATGAGAACTTTGTGTTCATCCACCGCTTTTCTCCTCTTATGAGGTAAGCAGGCAAAGGAGTTAATGTGTACTCAGGCCATGAAAATCATAGCTGCCTCTGGTTCCAAGTGATTCTGTGAGGTGCTCCAAGGCATCAGAAATTAAGTCATATTCTAACTTAGAGCTAGAGTCCTGTTTATTCAGGGAAAAATCAAACTGGCTCCTTTAGATGGTTGCTTCACCTATTTGTGTTCTCTGTTTGGTGGCCAATACTCAAATTTGGTCAAACTCAGGGAAGAACTCCAGAATTTCTGTTTCTATATATGAGAGACTTAGATATTCAATCAAGTTACAATCAGGGTGCTAAAGAATGTGTGTCAAACATGTATTTGCAAAGCAAACCCAGAGTTTGTGTGTTTATTTGGAATAGCTTTGAGGGGAGGGGAAGGGCTAATGGAAAGAATAGATATGTTTGAAGTCCTTTCAAACAGCCCTTGGAGGTGTCTCTACCTCTCTGTTAAAGGTCTTACATTGTAAAACCACTGGACTCTCTAAATCAACAACTTATTTATCTAGCTTTATCAGGGAGTAAACTTTTTCCCATAATTGAATTTTCCAGATAACTAAAGATGACCATTTGAAGTACTAAAATGTCTTATGTTAGCCATTTCAATGGAAATTTTCATTAAAGATTATCATAGCAAAAATAATTAACTTTGTGATAATGATTAGGTCTCTTAAGATGAAATCTATGAAATAAGGACAGAAAACACTGTTTACCACATACTTATTACATGGCAGCACTGGTACTCATGTAAGGGTGGTGAGCCATCCAATAGCAAGGACAGGAAATAGTGTCATCAGCAATCTATCCTACACCCTGGATGCTATTAGTATGGAGAAGCACTTCCATTCTATTTGAGACACTCCTGGCGAAGCAGCAGACTGCTAGGCTTTCATGGTCTTTATGCCTATATTTTATAGTTCTTCTAGCCTATATCTGATAGTCTTCTACTTCAAAACCTTTGTGTTGTCATCTCTCATCCCTTCTAAAACCTCAAGGGCAAACACAGTGTCTTTAGTCGTGTTGGTGTCTCAGTGCTTACTACAAGCCCTGCAAATTTGTTGAATACCTTTAGTTTAATATATGTCAATACTTCCAGTAGTCTCATTCCCTCAATTTTCTAGACTATGCTATAAAAATGTACCAATCATATATTAAATAATGAAAATTACTAAAACAGTAACCCTATTTTATACATAATATCAGGCCATACAGAATCTGGGTAAGAGTCCAACAGTAATATCTCTTATAGAAAAAGGCATGTGTGTTTAATGAAAACTTCTTTTTCTTTTTTTACTTTTTAAAATTTCTAGATATATGGCTATGTTGTAGGTGTTTGGTACTCTTACAAATCTAACATTAAAATATTTGAGGTATAAGCAAAGGTAAACATTAAGCAGAAGATAACTGCTCTAAGAGTCATTTGGACTACATGATAATATATTATTTGAAGAATTTAGTTTTAGAATTAAGAATTATACTAATCCTGGTGTATAAAAGAGGAAATTCTGGCACTGCTTTCTACCTAGGTTCCATTTGCTTATTGTATAATACTGTATATTATGTGTATAATGGGCACATTAGCCTAGGAATCTCATTGGCTACTCAAGATACTCCAACGAGCATCTCTAAGGGATATGAGCTGTGACTTCCTTCTAATACAAGATTTTTGGAAAGTCAAAACAAAATTTATCTTGGGCAATCTTCTATATCTCATGCACACCCAAGATCTCAAAGACAAGATCCTTTACTTTAGAAGCCTCAGTTTCTTCATCTGTTGTACAACTCAGTTGGACGTCTTGATTTCAAAGATTCCTTGTTTCTCTGATATTCTGTGAGTCTTAAAGAAGATTAACATCTCAAGAGTCTGAACAGAGACCTCTGGGATTCTAAGATGTTGGTTTGTTACAAAATAGGAGTGTGAATTCCAAAATAGGACCATTTTATTCATCCCCAAATGGCTCCTTCTCCATGCAGTAGCTTGCCCTGTAGCCTCCATGTAGTGGTGAATGGGAAAATGAAGCATGAGGCCAATCCAGACAGTGGAGTTGGAAAACATGTTGTCACAGTCCTCCCTAAGGAATACAAGATAGCCAATATTCATAATTTATAAGTTTTAAGTACTCTATTTTTCTATAATTGGGAAGAAATGATGGCCTTAAGTATCTGAAGAAAATAAAAATTAGGATACTCATTAGCACACATTAACAGAAGTCTACTGAAAACCATCACCAGTGAGTAGCACAAGAAAATGCTGAGGTCTTAGCACCAACATAACACAGCCCAGATCCTCATTCACAGCATAAATGTACAACCATGACCAAGTTCTGTAAATAATTAGAATAACTTTATAAAGAATGTATACTCAGTACATTTCAATAAAGCCATATGTTCAAAATTAATACTTTATAAGAATACATAACTCTTTATTTCATTAGCAATAATATTTTCTTTGAAAATCCAATTAGTTCGGTGATAAAAACATTATCTCTGTCACAAATGCTCAATCATGGAAGTCATCCTGGAAAGGACAGTGTAACTTTGTAGGATCAAATCTTTGAAATTCTAACAGGCACTCTGAGGGATAAATTAAGTAACAACAGGAAGTAACTACATGCAATAAAGTTTTAGCAGCTCAAGAACCATCTACACTACAAACAGTATATTATGAGTTGTATGAATCATTCCATAAGAATGGTATTTGATTTTCTGTAACCTTTACTAGAAAAAGTCTTAGTTTTTTGGTCATGTGGTGTGGGAAGGTAGAATAAAGCAAGCATTAAAAATAACCTGATAAACTTCAGGTATCCCATGTCTCAAGAAGATTGCTGCAAAAGTCAACTCAAAATGAATCAGACACAAAGGAATTAGACCAGAAACGCTACACATACTAGAAGAAAATGTAGGCCTAACACTTCAACATATTGGCTCAGGAACTGACTTCCTTAACAAAACTCCTAAAGCACAAGAAGTAAAATCAGTGATCAATAAATGGGATTGCATCAAATTTAAAAGCTTCTCCATAGCAAAGGAAATAAGAAGGTGAACAGAGAGCCTACAGAATGGGAGAAAATCTTTGCCACCTCACCTCAGAGAGGGCATTAATTTCCAGGATATACAAAGAACTCAAAAAACTTAATACCAAAAGAAACAAATAACCCAAGTAATAAATGGGCAAAGGAACTGAACAGATGTTTCTCGAAAGAAGAAATACAAATGGTCAACAAATGTATGAAAAAATGTTCAACTTCTCTAGCAATTAGAAAAATGCAAATTAAAACTACACTTAGATTTCATTTCACTCCAGTCAGAATGGCAATTATCAAGAATACAAATAACTATGTTGGTGAGGATGTAGGGAATAAGGTTTACTCAAACACTGCTGGTGGGACTGCAAATTGGTGCAACCACTCTGGAAAGCAGTATGGAGGTTCCTCAGAAAACTTGGAATGGAACCACAATTTGACCCAGTTTTCCCACTCCTTGGTTAATACCCAGAGGACTTAAAACCATCATATTATAGTGACGTGGCTACATCAATGTTTATACCAGCTCAATTCACAATAACTAAGCTTGGAACCAACCTAGGTGCCAGTCAACAGATGAATGCATAAAGAAAATGTAGTATATATATACACAATGGAGTATTAGCCTTAAAGAAGAAAGACTTTATGACATTTCCCAGTAAATGGATGGATCTGGAGACTATCATGTTATGTGAAATAAACCAGTTCCCAAAAGCTAAAGGTTGAATGTTTTCTCTGATATGTGGAAGCTAACCCAAAATAAGTGGGGAAGGAGGAGGGAATAATAGAAGTTCAGTGAATTCCACAAAGGGGAATGAAAGGATGGGGGATAGGTAAAGGAAAGATAGTAGAATTATTCAAATACAACTTTCCTATGTACATGTGAATACACCATAATGAATCTCCACATCATGTACAAGAAGACTGGGATCCTAATTAGAATAAGATATCTTCCATTCTTGTATAAATATATCAAAATAGATTCTACTGCCATGTATAAATAAAAAGAATCAATAAAAAAAGATTGTTGAAACTTCTCTGCTAATGTTGCCAGACTCCTTCATAGACTGTGATGGGCAAAGAAGGAAAACAAACTGAAGGTAGAAATCCAGCGTAACTGCGATTGCAGAATTCTTGCTTATGTAATGAACAGGAGACCACTGTTTCTTTTTTTCTACCATGTGCATCACTCCAGTTCCAAGTTAAGCGAGACCAGAGCTATCTTTCCCCAGAATTCAGAGGGACCTGAGATAGGAGAAATGCAGGCCTCCCCTGTTAGACTCCAGGGGAGGAAAATGTCATATTGGAATACACAATTGGGGAAGAGAGCAGAAATTGGTGATTTCATATAAGAAATCCAGCAAAGTTTATACAATGCTAAATAATCAGGGCAATAGAGATCCTCTTGCACATACACTCAGTGAAATATTTTGCAAACATTAAAATATTCATTATAGTTGGGCTTGGTGGTGCACATCTGTAATCCCAGCTACTCAGGAAACTGAGGCAGGAGGATCTTAATTTCAAGCTCAACCTGGACAATTTAGCAAGACCCAGTCTTAACAACGACAAAAAAAAAAAAAAAAAAAAAAAAAAAAAGCTGGAGAAGTAGGTCAGTGTAGAGTGCTTGCCTAGAATGTGTGAGGCACTGGGGTGAATCCTCAGTACCACAAAAAAATTATGAAAACTGGATGTGTGGAGAAATTATAATGATATCATGAAAGCAACTTATATTAAAACAATAATATAATACATAGCTCATATAGCAGATGAAGAAACAAAAATAGAAATAGATTCTTTTTCTGAAAAGTAGGATTATGGGAGAATTTTTCTTTTGATTAAATTAATGCTTCTATATTTGACCAATGATATTTTTAAAGTCTTGCTGAAATATTCATCAAGATGAGCAGATTTTGTAAGAATTAGTTTTTCTCTGTTTTAATTACGTAAAGTAAGATATCCATTACATCTTTTTTAGATTTGAGGACTAACGTGTTCTTAATCTCAAACATCCATTGGCTAGTCAAAACTATTACTATACAGAATGAAATTTTAAAGCCAAAATGTGGAAGTAATCTGGACTCAATCTAAGAATGTTTCATTTTGAAATAATACCATTCAGATTTGACCCAAATCAAGGGAAAACTGTAGACTTACTCCAATAATGTCACTTAGAAGAATGCTGAAGGTAAAGTTATTTGTGTAGTGTGCTCAGATCTCATGAATGTCATGTGATTCCTAAAGATTATGCCATGTTTCTGACTGCAAGCTTGTCTGACTCATCTATTAAAAACAGGAAACTCCCGGAGATAAATTGGCAATCCAATAACACTTGCTGTTTGAATATAAGCTACAATGCCATGAAGTTCCTCTCCTGGAGTGAAATGAATTGCCCTCAGAATCACACTGAAAGTGGGACTCTAACCCGAAAATGAACTTCCCACTAGGAAAAGACCTGGGTTGGTCTTCCAGCAAGGAACAGGACAGTGTTGAACAGTGCTACTTTTATGTAAATGAGAATAAGGATTAGCCTTCCTTCCTGCTTCACAGCCTCAAACACTGGCCCCAGGGTGGAGCAGGAGTTTGCCTCCACAGGTGCAGAATTGGTGTCTAGAGCCATGGAAATTGCTGAAATTGCGGTGGTATGGAGCCCAGGGCAGGCTTGGAACCCAAGTCTGTGGAGGAGGTTGGGAGCTGCTGGGTCCCTCTTACCCCCAGGGTCAGACTGAGCACCGGGCTTTTTGGTGCAGATCTAGTGCTGGAGTCTAAGATAAAGCCTGGTGCCCACTTCCATCTCCAAAGGGAGGGTGAAACTCACTCACGCTGTGCTGCTTAGTGCAGATTACTTTTTCTGTAAGAGGATGAGCCCTGGAAAGTGCAACAAATGGTTTTTTTCTTTCATCTCCACAACACTTCCAACTTCCTGTCCCCCACCTCACTGCCACCTTACATATAGCCTCTTCAAGGTTTCCTAGCTGACCCCAACCCACTGCAGGCTAACCTGATAAATAAATGCAAGGTTTTCGGGAGCCCAGGCCCTTTAGAAGTGTGCCGTCAGCCTTCTGAGTAGCGTCAGCTGGGTGGGGATGACAAGGGCAGGCCAACAGGCAGGACTCTTGCCCCAAACTATTCATAGAATTTTGATCCTACTCAGGATAACAAAATTATTCAGACCCTTGCGAATTATCTGCTTGGTGGACTATAGTACGGTCTGCTTTCCTCTAAGTCAGTGGTGCTATGAAGCTGATTTCTTTAAACAAGTTTTGTGGCAGAGAACAAGAAGTCACTTCTGGTGTTGCTGAGAAAGTCATTTTCAGGGCACAGAAAACCAGGTGTTCTTTCCTTGGATTCTAAGATCTTCATGTTCAAATTATAAGTGATCAAAGATACTTCCTGAATAGTTTAGAACTTCACAGAAAATACGTAAATTTGGTTCAAGTTTATTGGGAGAATCTTTGTTATAGATCCATTTACATTTTCCCTTTTAGTCATTTCAATTGAGAAACAGCTCTCAGAAAGTGAAGGTCACATGGGACTTGCCTACATGGCTTTTGTCCAGGGGCCGAATCTACTGGGTTCCTCCTAACATTCTTATACCAGTTAATAAGATTAAAATTAGTATCAAAAACAGACTTGAAGTAGAAAATTGTGTTTTTAAATGAGCAAATTGCATTCAGAGAAAGATAGCAATAACATTAAAGTTATTGCTTTATAACATTAAAGTCATTGCTCCTGTGGGACCACAGGAGACAGTCTCATTCCTTGCATCTTGGAGACAGCAGAGGCTGAGGAACTCCTAGTGCAACAAAGAGGCTGAAGTTTTCTTTTATTCATAAGCACAAATCCCAAATACAGTACAGTGGTACTACCTATAGTACTCATGTTGCACATTAGACTTCTAGACCCATTCTTCCTACATTATCTGCCACTTTATATCCTTGGACTTACATCTCCCTCATTTCCTCCCTCACCCACCCATCCCCACCCTTGGTGACTACTATTTTGTTCTCTATTTCTGTATATTTGAATTTTTTAAGATTCCACATATAAGTGAACTCATGCAATATGTTTTCTTTCTGTGCCTGGCTTATTTCCACCTGTGCCAAATGGCAAGTTTCATTCTTTTAGGGTCAAATAATATTCCTTTGTATATATGGAAAATTTATCCATTTGTCCTTCAATGAACATTTGGTTTATTTTCATATCTTGGCTATTATAAATAATGCTATGGTAACATGGGAGTGCAGATGTCTTTACAAGGCTGTGGGTTTTGCATCCTTTGAGTACATGCCCAAAAGAGAAAATGCTGGGTCACATGGTAGCTCTATTTTAAAATTTCTTTAGAAGCCTCTTTAATGTATTCCATAATGGCTGTACCAATCTACCTTTCAATCAGCTGTGTACAGGAGTTCCCTCTTCTCCATACCCTCACCACTACTGTCTATTTTTTTGACTTTTGATACTAGGAAGGTCTTCTTTAACACAGGCCGAGAGGCTGCCTGTGTCAACCACTTGTTTATTTGCCAGTTGCTACTTCAGGGGGAAGTCTCTGCTTTGGCAGACACAGCATGGGTTAAGACCAGGTTAGAGACACAGTCACAGGCTGTACCAGAAACAGACAGGCAAGAGCCTGGGCCTGGTTAAGAGTATACATCCACCTTTCACCTACGTCTTTCTTCTGTGCAGTTGGAAGAAGTCAGGCTAACTGAGGCAGCCACTAATGCTGCCAGTTACCCCCAAAGCATCTCAGAATTCAAGAGACTTCAGGATTCTTAGTATACTAAAAAATGAAGGAATGCCTAAACAGGTTACAAAAATTTTGATAGATTTTTAATATTTACATGTAACAAATTGCTGTTTTTAAAACACATACATTTTTTAAAACACATGAAACAATCATCACGGGAATTATGAAAGCTTAAGTTATAGTGTCCCATGGTTGATATGGTTCAGAGGATGGAATATGGGTTTTAAGTGGTCCGAGGGGTGTTGTTTTCTTTCAGTCCTGTCTCTGTAACTCTAGACACAATATTCATGTTTACACTTGAGACTTTTCATGACTAGGAGGCCCAGGCCAGATGGTCCCATTGGTTTCCCTGTGGCTGGTACTGTTTACCAAATGTTCCTAACTTGGACTCTTTCCTTAACCATAAGCCTAGCACGCCACCTGCTCCAACATACCGTGATATCATAAAGGAGGCAAAAAGACAATTTGCAAAGAACCAAAAGGATTTTAGGATGTAAGTTCACGCCATATTGTTGTTTAATATAAAATACTTTTTTAGAGCTGAAAGTAACCAAAGAAATCATCTAAACTTAGCTCCCTATTGTACTGTTGAGGAGAGTTGTTTCTGACTCTCCTTCAAGTTCAGATTCTTGTCGGGTAAGAGTCAAGGATACATGTTGTACTGGTGGGGGCCAGAGCAAGTGTCAGGGACTAAAGAAAGCAAGCAAGCTTTTCTGTAATATAATTGGGGATATACACCAGCAGAGCTCCAGGCAAAAGAGATCGGAGTATCATCGGTTTACAGAGATGAGTCCTGGAAGAAGAGTAGAAAACTTATCTATAGTAGGAGTTCCCTGGAGCTGGGGTGGCAGCTGGGTTGGCAGTGAGGAAAGCAGGACAAGAAAGTCCTTTCTGAAATGTATTCTTAGGGAACATTTTCAGTTTTCTGTGCTTAATTTAAATGATTACTCATGGCTAGTCATGGTATTTTTATGTGCTAGGAAGTTAGGAATGAGTTGTGAGATGATGCCCAGGAACTTTAACAAAAAAGAGTTGGCAGGATTGTTCTTCTCTCCATGGTCTAAAGTTACTGCCCAAAGATTTTGATGCCTTAAGGAGAGAGAGGATAGGGATCCTCAGCTTTAGATACCTAATGCTGTTCAGGGAATGAGAGAGGTAAATGGAAGAGCAGCCAACTGGGTCTATCCAGCAAGCAGAACAAAAAGTCTGAGTCCCTGCTTTCCATAGGCTCCAGGCCCCTCTCACCCCACACACTCAGGGCACACATGCACGCCCCTTAGGATCCCTAGGCTTAGTGGGAAGAGCAGGGAGGGACACCTTTCTAGGAAGCCCCACAGAAGCAGTGGGGCAGAGGGGGAGGTCCTGGCCACCCCAGGCATCCTGGGTGATGCCTTTGGCATATGCTTCTGAGGGGAATGGGCTGGGGAGTCCTGACACCAAGCAGTCCATAGGGCTGGAAGGGATGGGTCTATAAAGAAATTTTACTGACATGCAGATGTCAGTAAATTGTTGATTTGCCTTTCCAATTAGGATTGGCTGCCTTACTTTAAATTTTAACTCCAAATTTTGATTTTATAGAGAAAAGCAAATAATTAATGAAGAAATAAAACGCATAAAGCAGCGCCATCGAAGAATTGTCAAGGAGCTTGATAGGTTTGTTTCTTGTTTGACTTTGCAGTGCTTACAATCATTTTTAATTGAATGAATATGTTATGTAAAACCACAATGGGTTTATTATGTAAAAATATATCAACTAGAATGTCTACAAAGAGGGTATTATATTTAACAGTTCATCTTCAGTAACACTTTAGCTTTTTTATCCAAAATATTACCTACCCTCTGAATTTAATTGTTAAACATTATCATCCTCTATTTTCAGTCCTCTAACCATAGGACTTAATTCTCAAACCCTTTTAAAAATAAAACCATAACAATGCCCTTCCCTAGGAAATATATAAACTAGAAAAACAAACTTTTTAGTTGTTCTTTCTTAAGTTAGTTCTCTTTCCCCTTCTGCCCTTGCTGCTTCCCTGACACAAAAACATTTGTCCCCAATGAGACAAGGAAAATTGGGTTCATTTAATTTGTTTATTTTATAAATTAGAGTATAAAAAGGAAAACTATAAAATATTGAGACCAACTCACTTCTTCCAACACATCCACATGCAAAGAGTAAGTATCAAATGCGTATAGCCCTTCGAACGAGCCCCCTCGGGAGACTATGGCTTTGTGCTAGTCATGCTATCCCACTTCTAAATACTCTCTGAACTCACAAAGCTAGTTTCCAAGTCACATGAGAAAATCCAACATATGATTGTAGAATCTTATCTTACCTTTTGCCAAAAACCTCATCAGCTAACTTTGCCCTTTGCAACACCTTTTGGTGTTTATAATTTATTATAAAGTCTGATTCCAGATAATTCTTACAAGGTTCCAAAAAACCAAATCCACACAGGACAAGATTTCTCACCACTAAGAACAAGCAGAAGAATGTAGAATGGTTCTCAGAGTAACTCCAAAGAAGCACTCACATGGTTTATGCAATGGCACATTGTTAGAGAAAGTAAAGGGGAACCTGCTCATTTGAATATTTAAACCCCATGTGCCTGTTAAGTGTATAGACACAGCATAGTAGCTCTCTTCTATAATCTTCAAAGAGATTGATAAAGGGGAAGGGCAATCAGAAAGAGGGAGATTAGATAGTGATGATGGTTGTAAAACTTTGTGAGTATACTAAAATGTTTAATTGTATACTCGAAAAACTGTTTATTTTTGAGAGAGGACAGTAATTTTAAAGAGTTGGAAAAGTGAGTTGATTTTCACAAAGTCAGATGAAACTGAGTCAGAGAATAACTTGGAACCCAAGGAGATTCTAAGAGGGTATCAATGAGAAAGGCAGCAGAGATATTTAGGAGTATGTCTAACTAGAATTATGAACTGTAAAAGTCAGATTTGAGACATGCAGAGAAAGACAGATGAGAGACTAAGAAGGTAATAACTGAGAAGAAAACCCAGGTTGAGGAGATTAAGTAGGCAGAGATAGACAATGCAGGGTGCGGTGGGGTGGTTATTCAGTCACAGAGTACTAGTGCAAGTCCTCTAGCTAGGTGGCCATGCTGTGTTCTTAGGTTTACCCTAAACAATGAAGAAACCTAGAACTTGCCTTGCTAGAGGATAGCTAACCAAACTTTATTTCAGAAAAGTGTATCTTGAATTGTCAAAAAACTGTACCTCCTACCAGTTTTATAGAAAAATATTTTAAAGTGTTTCACATGAAAATTGTAGTGAAATTAATAACCTTATATGCCCTTTTCACTCTTTGTCTCATCTGTTTCTCTTACATGTTCTCTTAATGTTTCACTTTTGTCCCAAGTCCCTACTTTTCCTTTCCTGGCCTACCTCTGCTTTTCCCCTCACTCTAAGATTTCTGGAAGGGTTCCTACTGCCTCCTGAATTGAACCATTCAACGCCTTCATAAATATTTCTCAGATGAATACTTGGTGACAGAAACCATGATATATTCCTAGACCCCTACCCTCAGTGAACTTAGTCCAGTAAGCACCCTTGACTTTTCCATTTCTCTTTTTTTCTTGCTCACATTCTTCCCTTGAGAGTTCTCTTACTCTTCTCTTCCCACCTTCACTCCTTAAAGTTCAAGCTGAGCCTGGTGGGTTCAGTTAAGGAAGGTAATGCTGTGTGTACCATCTGCCTGAAGAGGGTGCTCCACTGCTAGAAGGAAAGTCACACAGTGGTTGGAACTGGGCCTGAGTGCTTGGGTCCACATCATCTAATTTCTAGCTCTATGAATATGGGGGAACTGGGGTTACTTTACCTATCTCAACCCATTTCTTCAATGATAAAATAGGATAAAAGTAGTTCTTACTTCATAAAATTGTCATAAGGATAACTGAATTAATATATGTAAAGTGCTTAACAAATGCACAGCATATTAAACTCTTGATAAATGTTGGCTATTAGATAGTATAAAGACAATTAGTATGGTTACTGATTTTCCTTATTCCATAGACTCAAAAAAAAGGCTGTCAAGGAACCTTTAGAAGTTAAGAAGGATTTGGAGAAGTTCCTACATGATCTGGTATGTTTTCTTCCTGAAAATAACCAAGAATTCTCTATTTCCTCTTCTACAGACCTGACAATATTTCCTAAGCAATTTACAGTCACACTCCAGTTACAGAGGCAGAACAGATCACACTCCTGTTATTTAATCATTCATATGCACATGTAAGATAGTCTCTATTTTACACATTTAGGGAAATCTCATGCTGCTTTCACCATTCCTTGCTTCTGATCAGGGACAATTTATGCAACTAAAAATCTCTTGAGTGCAGTATGAATTACAAAGTAATAGAAAATTATTGGTGTTTGAAATTATATTTTATTTTTCATTAGTAATCCAACAAAGGCAAATTGGTTGACAACTGCCACATTAAATGAAAGGCCCCTGCCCTCAGTTAACACAAACATAAGGCAGAATGTGATAAGGTTCTAAAAAGGAGTCATATGTAGGAGGAAAGAAAAGAAGGAGACTCCTCCATCTTTTTTGTTTTCCTTGACCCCTCCTCATCTGCTCCTCCTTCCCTTCTGGGAGATTCTGTTAAGTGTGAAGGGACTTTTTCCAAAACACAGAGACCCTTGTACAAGAAATCAGAAAGTTGGACAATCTGAGGACAGGAATGGAACAGAGCCCTATTTTCACCATATCAGGTTTCCACTAAATCTAGAGCAATCCCATTGGTGACCAGTATAATGGGTCAAAAATGGTTCAAATAATCAAATTTTTACTTGGGACAATAAAGTGATAGAAAATAAATGAAACAGTTGCATGTTTTATATTAAACGGATGGAATGAGGCTTTACTCCCACACACACACAAAAAATCTTTCTCCCATTTTTCTTCGTCTGTCTTTCCTATTACTGACAGATATGGGCACAGAGAAATACTTATATAAGAAAATAACAGTGCATATGTGCTGGTAAGGAGCAAGTGCCTGTGGAAAGGTAAATGGTGAATGGTCTGAGCAGGAGGGAAACCAGCACAGGGGGGCTGTGCCTCACCCAGCAAGGCGGTGCTGCCTCAGCCCTCACTCACTGTTGCCCTGCAGGAATGGAGGCCCAAGTGTTATCAATCTCCCACTGGTAATCCAAGTTCTTTATAAAATCTCTTGATTTAATCCCCAAAGTTTTAAACATGCAGTGGGCCAAACTACATTTGAAGACCAGATGTGGCCTGTGGGCTGCCTGCTTGCAACTCTGATCTAAATTCTGCCTGGATTTGGAGCTTTTCAAAAGCTGGTTCCAGCCACTACAGCCAATATTATTCTTCAGTACATCCCCAAACAAACCCTTCACTCCCACTGAGCATTCCGCCCACCCCGTGTCTGCAGGTTACACTATGCCATGTTGATCTGCAACACATACTCCCTAGCTTTCCAACTCTACTCATTCATTAGGGTCAAACTTCATTTTCTTCATAAAGCTTTTTTCCAGTGGTCCCAGCCTTATCCTTTCCAGACAAGTTTGATATCTTTCATAATTTCTAGACCACTTAGTGATGGCAGGATTTCTTCTTTTCAAGTCAGAAATCAGAATGGAACAAAATCACATTTGAGTAAAGAATGTCCAGGAAAATCTGTGAATCCTTAACCATGTATTATTTTCATAGGATGCTGAGGCTAAAATTGAGGGAGAATTGGTGGCATCACTATCATCATCATCATCATCATCATCATCAACAGAAGACTACACCTTTGAGGAAAGACGCTTATGGAGAACAGAAAAGAACTTCATTTAAGAATAATGCACAGGATTCAATTGTATCAGTTTAATTTTAGTGGTGTGTTTAATTCAAGTCCAACCCATGTATTAACAGTGTGTTTCACCATTCATCTTTAAAATCTTCAAACCAATAAATTTTAGTAAATCATTCATAAAAGATCTGTCCAAGCACAATCTTGGTTTTTACTGGTTAAAAAAATATTTTAAAATGGAAAAATAATCATTATGAAGTATAGAGAGATTTGAACCATTTCTTTGGAAATACATCTTGATAATAGCAAGCATTCATCATAATATAAAACAGAAAGAGGATTAATTTACTGTGGCATAGGAAGTCCTGCCAGTTCTTAAATGCCCTAAATAGTTTCTCTGAGTTATTTTACATTGTTTAGGCCTCAAGGAAAACCAAAGCTCCGCCTCCAGGTTTGGTAGCAAACAAACTCTGCTTCTCTGGGGCTAAGCTGCGATCGCTCCTCTGGTAATAAGCCTCCTGCACGTTTGCTAGGAAGCTGGGCAACTTGTCAGCAGGCACTATTGATACCGTGCAGCCTCCCCATCCAGCTCCAGTCAGTCGTGACCCAGGAGCCCCAGACTTCCTAAAAGAGTGAGAAAGAAAAAGATTAGCACATATAAATGAAAACAGTGATTTTCATCACTGTTTGATGCTTACAAAACACACAATCCAAGTTCTGAGGAGGGAATAATGGGGAGCTTGCGGGGTACTGCCAAAAGTTTTAGGACATTAATTAAGAAATATTAGGACACTGAAAAATTTATACTGTTTCAGAAGACTGTAAGAATAGCCCACTGGAGTCTTGAGTTCATAAAGTAGCCACCTAACAATGTGTGTGCAAGCCTATAGGTAAAACGGGAAAAGTGAGTAAAAAGAAGACAGGCAATCAGCATGGTTGACATAATGAATCAGAAGGTCACTACCAGGGAAGGCAGGTCAAAATCAAATGTGCACAGTCTTATACAAGTCAGAACTGTTTACTTCAATTGTACTCTTAAGGCTTTGCTATTCAACATAGGAGAATCAGACTCCTGGGGCTGGAGACATAACTCCACTTCCCTAGCATATGTGAGGCCCTAGGTTCAATTCCCAGCACTGGAGAAAAAAAAAAAGAAAAGAATCAGACCCTTAGAATTGATAGACTAGACATGTTCTACACAAATCTATCAACACAGAACTCATCACTGAACTCTAGATTGATTGGTTGGCTGGTTTGATCTCTAATGGAAAATTATACAATCTTTCCACACAGAAAATGGTGCCTGTGCATATCCACACCATTTTCCCACACCTTCTGGAGCTGGTCTGACAACTGAACTAAGAATTTGCCATCAGATGAGATGTGTCTGATTAGGATAGAAATGACTATATAAACTACCACACAGCAAAAGGCAATTTTCGTTACCATCAACCAGGTACAGTTTCAAACCTCAAATTGAACTAAAGTGAAAGACCTTACACAAAGCACAAGGATCTCACAACTTTAAAAGATGCAATTTATCTTGACAATAAAAGTTAACATATACTTTCAATTTATTCTTCCTAATATAATTTACTCCAAATTAGTCACAGATTAAAAACTCCATAATTAACTTAGCACAATTCTGTCTCTTTTTTCCATCTAAATGAGCTATTTTACTTCCTGGAAAATATCAATAGATTACCCCACCTCTAGGACATCAGAATTACTGCACAGCAGTAATTCATTTTCCCCCTCAATGATTTTCTCAATTGATTTCTTTTCATCATGTTTTATTCATTAAAATATGTTTTTCAGATGAAAATAGATGTTTAGGGAAAAAATAATACTTAAAAAGAAAGAAAGATTACTAATTTTCTGTCCTGCAAACATTCAGTTTATGGCCCAATAATTTAACTGAGACCAATCTCTAACATCCAGACTGAAAATTTCTTTGACCCTGGAATTCTGGATTCTGACTTCCTAGGCTGACAAAGGGCCCATTTGCAGTATGTTGATTTAAAACAAACAAACAAAAAAGTCACATACAGTCACATCAAAAACTCAATGTAGAAGACGTTGGGAAAAACTGAGGTGTCCCTGAAGCATCTCTAAAGACCTTAAAATGTTAGTGTTTTGGTCAACCATGGCAAGGTCTCTAGAGGACAACATGCCCTCTCGATTTTCTGACCCCAACTATGCCATTTTGCTGAACTCAATTCACCAAGGCTTTAATGGTCTTCAATAGACTTTGAGGCATGTTTCCTTACACTTTCTCATTTGAACAGTTTTTGAAAGCTGTGGTTTCAAAAATTGAACTTAAACTGAGAGTATTGTTTTTAATCTGGCTGCAAAAACCATAGGAATTGTGCCAGAAGGCCCAAAGAGCAAAAGCTAGAAGACTTATTTTATTTCTATGTATTATTATTTTGTGGGGGAAGGGTACTAGGGGTTGAACCAAGGGCTGCACACATGTGAAGCAAGTGCTCTACTACTGAGCTACATCCCCAGCCCTAGCTAGAAGTCTTTCTAGGTAAACACCTTCACTTCTGAGTCTACAGAACCATTCGGTTACCACCTTGCCTACCACAGAGGAAAAGGGTCTAGATGGTATCAACCACATGGTCCCAATTATCAGAGCTCAAATTTCCCAAATAAAGAATAAGTGCTATTATGAATGGCCTTCTGCCCCTGAGTCAATGGCACTCCTGATCACAAGCCAGAGGCTACCTAGCAATAGTCTGCAGCCTGTCTAGCTGCACCTACCCTGAGGTGGAAAGGAGCCATCTATAGTGCTTCCCGCTAATGCTTAACATGCCCATTAGTCTATATCATTGAAATTCCAAGGGAGGCCCGAAGTTACAAAACCATATAGGCTTTGAATTAAGAAAGAAAGGTAGGTGAGCTGAGGGTATTTAATAAATTTTTCACATTTAAATTTTTTTCTAGAACAACAAAACATTAAAAATATATCACCTGAGCTATTATACATCAGATAGGCCATACAAGAGTTATGAAAAACAATCCCAAATCCCCCAAATACCACTTTGATGATCATGCTGATGGGTGGGAATGATGGAAAGGGCTTGACAAAGCAACCAAAGCAGTCTCTGCCTTATAAAGCATGATTCACATAACAAATGCCAAGGCCATGAGGGCTGTAGATTAAAAAGAATTTCCCTTTGATCCTTTTATTACTAAAAAGAATGTTCATATAATTATTCATGCACCCAATACAGCCTATCTAAAATTTCCAACTTTTAAACGAACTGGTTTACCATAAAGCCAAGTTGCAAGACGCAGGGCAACGAAGAACAAATGTAGGGAATCCAGAAAAACCCAACTGTGCTACAAACTAGAAAGGGGGGAATAAGGCATCATGCTTTGCATTTCAATCAATTTCATTTATTTCAAAATAAGTAAGTATTTACATATTAAACAAATGGATATTAAATTACTTTAGCAAACGATGAATTTAAGGACAGGGCATATCCATCACTCTAACCCCAGCTCAGCATAATTCCAGGCATTAGGTAGGTTCTAATAAATGCTGGGCTATTTGTTTAAAAATATAAAAATACATATTATATATAGATATAAACAGGCAATAGTATATTCTTCATATGGAAAGACTTCTAGTTTCTGTTCTCCAAAAACTGGCAAGTCCTCAGGAAAACAGACCTTCTAGCACAATTTCTATGATTTTTGGTCAGGTTAAGAAACAGCACTTTCCAATCTTCACAGCAAAGGAAGCAATCAAGAATGTGAAAAGAGAGCCCACAGAATGGGAGAAAATCTTGACCACCTGCACCTCAGATAGAGCATTAATCTTCAGAATACATAAAGAACTCAAAAAATTTAACACCAAAACAACTCACCCACTCAATAAATGGGTTAAGGAACTGAACAAACACTTCACAGAAGAAGAAATATAGTTGATGAACAAATAAATGAAAAAATGTTCAACATCTCTATTAATTAGGAAAATGCAAATCAAAACTACACTGAGATTTTACCTCACTCCAGCTAGAATGGCAATTATCAAGAATACAAGCAACAATAAATACTGGCTAGGATGTGGGGTTAAAAATACACTCATACATTGCTGGTGGGAATGCAAATTGGGGCAGTCACTCTGGAAAGCAGTGTGGAGATTCCTCAGAAAACCTGGGATGGAACCACCATTTGACCCAGCTATCCTACTCTTTGGTTTATACCCAAAGGACTTAAAATCAGCATACTATAGTGATACAGCCACATTGAGTTGTTTAGAGCAGCTCATTTCACAATAGCTAAACTATGGAACCAAACTAGATGCCCTTCAATAGATGAATGGATAAAGAAAATGTGGAATGTTACAATGGAATGTTACTAAGCCTTAAAGAAGAAAGAAATAGCATTTGCCGGTAAATGGATGGAGCTGGAGAATGTCACGCTAAGTGAAATAAACCAATCCCAAAAACCAAAGGCAAAATGTGTTCTCCAATATGTGGATGCTAATTCACAATGGGAGGGAGGGGCTAGGGAAGAACAGAGGTACTTTGGATTAGACAGAGGGGAGTGAAGGGAGGGGAGGGGGTGTGGTGGTGGGAAGGACAGTGGAATGAATCAGACATTATTACCCTATGTGCATGTATGATTACACAACTGGTAGAAGAATGAGAAGTTATACTCCATTTATGTATGATGTGTAAAATGCATTCTACTGTCATGTATAACTAATTAGAACAACACCAACAAAAAAAGAAACAGCACTTTCAGATTGTTTTAGATTCAAGAAACCACAGTCTTCAAATACTGCTCAAAAAATAAAGCATAAGAATATGTGCATACAAATCTATTTAGAAATGTAAGCCACTAAAGGCTACTGAAGAACAGTTGCTTTGATTTGAGTAAAAGACAGAGTAGAACACAGAAGTCCAAAGAGAAAGTTCCTAAGGACAGCTAGAGTGTCACTGTTCCTTTTTCTTGGTAGAGTATGCAGATTAGGATCTAAATTTACAGGTTAAAGAGCACATAACTAGGATTCATACTTCATTCTTCCCCATTTGGACCTGGTCAGGAGAATGGGCACAAGAGGCTGAGAAGCTTAGCCATGGAATAAAGTTAAGAAAAGACTTCTGAGGAAGACAAAGCAAATTAACTTTGTACCTATTGTTCATCCATTAAAATCTGTCATTCATCTTTCTTAACAGTTTGGGCAATAGTACAGCAATGAATTGTCTCTAGTTTCAACAAGTGTCAAAACAGAAATAAAAGGCATTAACTGTTTTTTCTTAAGTAAAATCAGGGACCCGATAACAAATGAGCTGTCTCACATTTAATTGACTCGGTTTCAAAATTGTTCTGTGCTCCTCAGTAAGTCTGCTTTAAAATTTAACCATTTTTTAAAAATTTACATTTTGTTCATTTGAAAGAGATATTTTATAATTGGGAAAACATCATCTTTTTCCTTCATCATTTTGTTTCACATAATTAAAGTTCTAACATTAATTTAATAAAAAAATAAACAGTTTAACTACGTAAGTGCAGTTTCCTTCTTCCTCCCTGGTCCTTTCTTTGGATTCTAAATGGATTTTCTCTTGAAGAGCAGTAAATAGCTCCATTAGAAAAAGAAAAACCCTCAAACATTGGTGATCTCTTTTACTTTTTTTCTGTCTCTCTCCTTTCTGATCGGGTCATAAAATTGCTTGCCCTATACATTGTCCTATAGGGTAACTACCTACAGACACCTATTCAAATAGGTCTAGGTCAGATCAGGCAAGGTTTTCACGTGTATATAGTATCTTGGGTAGTCTTAAGTATTCAAGTCCTTCATTCAATCATTCAGTTAGTTATTTTTTTCATGCAAAGTTTCCAAAAAGTTTTCAGAACACAAAAGGAATTTTATGAAGTGCTGCAGGTGGGCCCAGGGAGGGTGACCTAAAGATTACCTTTGGCAGGGCTCCTCCTGGAACCCATTTCCTCTTCCCTCCTCCCTCTTCTCATCTCCAAAGACAACCAGGGGCTCAGGCTCTCAAGCCTCAGTCACAACTTCTGATGTTAACATTTGTCAAGGTGTCAGGAAAGTCTAGAGGTGGTGTGATCCTCCAAACGATGTTCTATCCAAGGTTGAGATTATGGCACCAGTGGCCACACCAGGCCTTGCTGGGGCCCTTTCCAGCACATCCAACATCTCCCCTTCCTGGCCCAGAAATACTCATGGGGCCTCAGAAGGAACTAGGTCTTAAGTGTTTCCACTGTCCTTCTGAATCTTTCCCATTTTTACTACCTATTACTCTTCCATCGTCTGTCTTCCCCAGTTTTTAACCATCCTTTATCTTATTACCATCTTTTACAGTCTTCTGAACAGCTCCTTCCTTCTTGTCTTATCACTTCTCAAATATCCCCACAAAAGAAAGTACCAGTTTTTGAGATGAAGATTAGACTTCAACTTCACATGGTCTACAAATATCCATGTAAAAAACATGTGTAGACTGCAGGGAGGAAAGGCAACAATGACTGTGTCTATTTAATTCTTCCTTCGAGTTTGTTCTGCTACTTAGGACCTTTAGTACTAATACCCACTGGAATATTTGGCTGGAATATTCCCAGATATTATGTGCTAGTCACAGCAACAGCAAAGAAAATATTAATTAAAAAACTTAAAGGACCAGACAACTCTTCTGGTCGATATTTTCTTCACTATGCCAGAAGATAATATTTCAATATGGGAAATTCAGACCTATATGGTCCTAGAATAAATATAAACTCATTTTGATACTTAGTCAGTGGCTTCCAAAGAAAGTCTGCCATGAAAAAAGAAATGGTGCTCCTTCTATTCGAGACACGGCTGATTTTTTCCTCAGAAAATCAACACAGCAAGTGTAGGCCATATAGTCCACCTCGTAGAGTGCCTGACTGTCATACTGGAGGCCCGGGTTTGAGTCCCCAGCACTGTGGGATTGTGGAAATAGCAAAAATCAACACAGCAGATGGAATATGTAGTCAGAAACACTTGAGTTGCCATTTAAAAAGGAATTGCTCAAATAAATTTTTAAAATAAATAAAAGGTGCACTTCCAAACCCATTTAAGACATAGCCACAAAGTCTTTCACTAGAACCATATTTTTAAAAATGTAGACCTGTAGATTGCTAGAACAGAAAAAGACAAGGGAGATCATAAAGCAAGGCAACAGTCTAAAGTTACAGGGCACAGAATAAAAAGAAACAAAGTTAGAACCCAACCTGTCCAGTTATGGTCCAGTCTTACCTAGTCTACTGCCTGCCTCTCTGCTCAGCATGGATTTGCTCAATATTCAAATGCTGGAAACTATAACAACCAAGACTTCCCATCATACAGCTTCAAAACGAGGCAAGAAAATAGGTTTTGAAGGTTCACATTTGAATGTAACCAAGTGGTAGAGAGGCGGGAGCAGCAAAACACTGGTCTGAGAGCCAGTCTTTCCCACTAACTTATTTTGGAATTTGTTCAAATCACTTCACCCCTTAGTGCCTTCTCAGATCTCTAATAAAGGATGGTAATATGAGATGAATCCTGACCCAGAATTGTGAAGAATGGCTGCCAAAGATGTGGCTTTTAGTGAAACAAAAAATGTTTCTCAAGGCAAAAACCTAGGAGTCATCTTGATTCCTCTGTTTCTCCTATACAGCAATTATCTAGAATCTTCCTTGAAAGTGCATGTGGTAGCACTGAATCACTTAGCACTTGCACTGCTGCTTTTCTCTTCTCAAAGCTAGAGTTCTTCCCTGGCCTAGCCTCATAAGGCCCATGGGGTATGGCTCCCCACCACCTATCTACTTCCTCACCTGCTACTCTTTCCTTCCTTTACTGCCTTCCACCATACTGGTGCTCTCACTATGCCTTGCCCATCATGGCCACATGCCCACCTCCAGGCCTATTCACTTGCTGTCCTCACTTCTTCATGTCTTCAGGTCTCTGCTTAAATGTCACTTCCTCAGAGAGGCTTTATTCAACCATTCCATATAAAGAATAACCAGTCAACCCAGCAGTTTCTATCCTAATTTCTGTTCACAGTCACATATCACTAACAAACTACAGTTAACTGTCATTTCTCTCTTTTCTCACAAGAATGTACATTCCATAAAAGCAAGTGCTGGCTGACCATCCCAGGAAAAGAAAGCATGTTAGAGAATTTCAGAAGAATAGCAAATGCTCCTCTATGGCTTTTCAGGTAGGAGTCAAATCATCCCACTTCTTTCCTCATTTCTGCACATATCATTTCACTTCCTTTTATTTCCAGAACTGAACAATATCTGTCCCTTCCATTTACTGGGCCCTTGATATTTTCAGAAAAGAACACTTATAATGAAACAAGCTCTGGAAGGCTTTAGGGCAATTAGTGAGCAAATACTGACGTCAGCAGAGTGGTTCTCATCAATGCTGGGTGCAAGTCTCTCAACAAGTTGGGTTATACATGCCATTTGTGATCACTAGAGCTACTTGGTTTAAAATTTTCAGGCTGGGAGTATGGCATGAGTGAAGCAAGCCACAGGCGCCAAGTGATTAATTATATTTCCATTACTAATTGCATGCAGCTCTATATTATCTTCTCCCACTGAAATAACATCAAGACATTTGAGAGTTCTTCCAATTTCCCTTTCAGTTCTCCCAAGGTCAGTAAGATCCCTCTGGGGAAAGGAGATCACTCTATTATCACAATTCTTTGACAATTATAAGGAAGTTGTTTTCAGGTTTGGTGAAAGAATTTCCCTTTTTACACTTCTGTTTCAATCCTCCATTTATAAACTGCACTTTCTTCAATCCTTATTTCCCCAAATTGCCTAAACTAAACCTAGAAAGCAGAAAATGCTGGCCGTCTTTCAGCAATCTCCCCACATGCTCCTATCAATCTTGAGACCTTCTTTTGGCTGTCTCCCTGCTTTTGAATAAAACTAGTAAACTTAATTAGGACACCTAATAGGAGTTTCTGGCACAGTAACAGTGTAATAATTAAAATATCATGAGAAAGTAATGACAAAGCCCATGTCTGAGAAAAGCTACTTTCCCAAAAGGTGGCATCGTCCAAAGAAGGGAAAGTCTTTCTTATAACATCATAAAGCACTGATTACAAACTAAGACTCTCATAAAACTATCAGGCTAGGTCTCAAAGCTTTCATCCTATAGATATATATAAGGGAATAAGGTTGGGCTCTATATTACGTGAGGACCCTTATAGGAAGGAAAGAAGAATCTTCTTTCATGTAAAAGATTATGAAAATCTTGCATTTTTTTCCCACTGATTTGAACACTATTCTTTGGTGGTATCCTTTGGTCCCCACCACGCTGCTCTCTCAGCCTCACCGACAGATGTCCACCAGCTGGTCCAGCTCAGGGCAACTGCACTCGTACATGTCCCGGCAGCTCCTGTGGCTCTGGTTCATTAACTCTCCTAGCAGCTGGACTATGTTGTCAGGTGCTTCTTCACATATCTTCTTAAACTGGAGCACTCTCGCAGCCTCGCTGTACACGTGCTTTGCCCGCTGGTAGAGTTTGAAGATGAGCACTAAGGAAGCAAAGGCATGGGGAAGATTAGAAAGACTGACTGTACTACTCTGCACAAAGACAGTTTTGAGGCTTCCCTTTTGCCTTCATTATCAAAACTTAGACTTTTAATAGGTCTCTATTTTATGGAAAGATTTCCTCATAGTCAAAATATGCCTATTTGCAAGTCAGTTTTACTTCTTAATTTTGAATAAAATCCTGTAATAATACTTTCTTCATTCAATGCAGAAAAATGTATACAGGTGTGTGCCAGCTAAACCATTCCATAGGAAGGGAGGGTGACAGGTATTGAGTACTCCCTACAAATCAGGGGCTCTAAAAGCACTACCTCATGTGTTTCTCAATAGCACAGGGAGGCAAGCAATATTATTCCTGTTTAACAGAGAAGCAGGCTCAGTGGAGCAAACTGACATGCCTAAGGTCACACATCCAGAAAGCAACAGAAGCAGGACAAATCAGGGATGTATGGCCCTAGAGCATGTTCTTTTCACTGTACCCTCACCTCCCAGAAAGGAAAACTTAAAATGCTCATGCAACTATGTTTATAAAAATGTGTTTAAAGAAACATAGAAACACAATTCTTTATACATGTGTAAATATTTATGAATACATATATCTGTACAATATATACTGCAGCCTTATTTATATTAGCAAAAAAATAAGAAACAATCCAAACTTTAATGACAGGGGACTTCTTAAAAAATATACTATACCCATTAAAATATGTATATTATTGGAGCTGGGGTTGTAGCTCCGTGGTGGTAGAGCACTTGCATAGCAAATTCAGTTCTCAGCACCACATATAAATAAATAAAATAAAGGTCCATGGACAACTAAAAAAATTTTAATTTTAAAAAATTAGAATTATATATACAATTTATATGTATATTATAACATATATATTATATAGATATTATATGGATCTAAATAGATAGAGCCTATAGAATGGAAGAAAATCTTCATCAACTATTCTTCCAATGGAGGAATAATATCCAGAATATGTATGAAGGACTCAAAAAACTTAATACCAAAAGCACAAATAACCCACTCAATAAATGGGCAAAAGAACTAAACAGACACATATCAAAAGAAGGTCCAATGACCAACATATATATTTAAAGTTTTTTCAACATCAATAGCAATCAGGGAAATACAAATCAAAACCACACTGAGATTTCATCTGACTCCAGTTAGAATGGCAATCATCAAGAATACAAATAACAAATGCTGGCAAGAACACAGAATGGGAGGAATAGACCACCATATGATCCAGCGATAGCACTCTGTGTTATTTACCTAGAAGAATTAAAGTCATCATACTATAGGTGATACATCCATACCCATATGTATAGCAGCATAATTCACAAGAGCCAAGTTATGGAACCAGTCTAGGCAGACGAACTATTACAGAAAATGTGGCATAACTACATGATGGGGTTTTACTCAGTCATAAAGAAGAATGAAATTATGTCATTTTCAGGAAAATGGATGGAACTGGAGAACATCAAGTTAAGGAAATTAAGTCAGGTTCAGAAATACAAGGGTCATATGTTTTCTCCTATATATGGAAGCTAAAGAGAAAAGGGGGGGGGGCTTTGAAAATAGAAGGGAGACTAATGGGGTAGTGAAATGAGATCAGGGGAGGAAGGAGGGGAGAAAAAGACAAGGTACTGAGGAATGAAATTCATTATTGGGGAATGAAAAAAGGAGGGCAGACAGTAGGCTCAGAGGATTTATTCCCCAGCTCCTCCACGGAAGGACACTGATCTTCCTTCCATGACTCTCCTTCTCCTGGGTCTGCCTCAAGGTCCCTTCTCCCCTAAACCATAATTACTTTCTCAGAAGTACTTTTACATTTTTATTTATGAAGCAATAAATTCTATTACAGTTTCAGGTTACATTCTTTCTCCTCCACAGCACCATTCTCATAACTCTGCGAGGTGAATAAAAAGGCGGCCCAGGCTAGAAGAAGGAAAGTCAGGATTAGGAACTGCATGTCTGTGTCTTCTCAGAATTCATATGTTGAAATCCTAACCCCTAACTGGATAGAATTAGGGGCTGAGGTCTTTGAGGGGTAATTACATTTAGATGAGGTCATGAGAATGGAGTCCCACAATGTGATTTATTGTTCTTATAAGAAGAGAAAGAAACTAGAGTTCACTTTCTCCACCTTATGAGGATACAACAAGAACACAGTCAACTGTATCCCAGGGAGAGGGACTTCATCAGAGACTGAATCTGCTGACCCCTGGATCTTGAACTTCTCAGGCTCCAGAACTGTAAGAAATAAATTTCTGTTGTTTAAGCCACCTAGCATGTCATATTTTTGTTATAGTAGCCCAAATTAATACACTACTCACGGGACTTGTGCAAAAGTTTAGTGATTATAAGGATGGGGCTAAATTTATTAAAAATTAACAATGGAGAATTAATTTTTCTTTCAAATATTCTCAAATGAGTAATATGAGATATAACAACTATTTGCATCAATGAAATGATGCAAATTCATGTAAACTTTCCTACTCTCTTTACTCTCTTTCAAGGACCTATATTTAGTCTCTAAATCTAATCAGTTCCTCTTTACTAATATATGTCTTCTAATCTACTCTTTTATTCCCACATCTTCAAATTTGTACTGTGTTCTCTTGCCTAGGGACTATTTCTCAGTTATCTGCTAATTGATATCCCTGTCTTGATATTCTTTTCTGCAACCTATCTTCCAGTCAATACTGCCAGATTGAGCTCCCCAAACACAGCCTTTTTCATATCACTACTCAAAACCCTGTCTCCCCAGTAGTCCAAAATCCTGCCCTCACTATGTTCAGCCTCAGTAGGATCTCTTCCCTTCAGCCAAAATGGCCTGTGTTACCCTAACACTCCTTGTTTCTGGATATACTCATTAGTCCCACAGGGAAATAGTTTCTTGACCTTTCTCTGTGTCAAAATTTTACCTCTTTCTGCAGGTTCAAATTACATTTTATATCATCCATGAAGCCATGAGGGCCTCAGCTGGAAACAATTTCTTGACCCTGAACTTGTACCACACTTGCAGTCCGTGGCACTCATGTGGTGCTTATCAAACATTTTCCATAGTAATTATTTCTCATATCTCAACAAAGAATTCAAAATCTGCTGTACCTGCCCCCCAGGACAGTCTCGCCCCAGAGCACTGCCACAGTGCCTTACATGACAGTTCAATGAGTGTTTATAGTCGATGATCATATAGTAAGGGTTTTATTTTTAATCTTAGTTTGAAATCAAAATACTTCCATCTGGTCATTGTTGCTTTAAAAATGAAAGCGAGTTTCCACTATTCACAGCTTAAGGAGCTATTAAGACTGAGGAAAGGGGATAGCAGGATTCCCTTTGCTATTAAATCTGCAATTGCTGACACCAAGTATGGGTGAAAAATAAGAAATGGGGGAGGGAGAGAGAAATTACAAGTTAAATGTAGGTAAGGGAAAAAACCCACCCACACACAACAACAACATGTTTTGTTCCATCAGTAGCAGGTCATGTGAATCAGCCCACACTGCAATGTGAATTTGTTGTTTCCATCAGGCAGTTCCATTGAAATGGGAATATGATTTATTTTAGAGTCTGGGTGTCAAAACATCCCAAAGGAAAAAAGTCTTACCAATACCCAATGCTGGCATATACCCTCTACAAAAATGGACCGTATGAGGAAACAGCACATGAGGATGTGGCAACAACTCCTCGAAATCTCTGAATAGGAAAGGACAAAGAAGTACAATTGATTGAGGTTACGTGCCTGAGACAGTGCCAATCATGTCATACATGTTAATATATTCCAGGTTGTAGAATATTTTTGAGAGGAAAGCTAATGACTTTGGTAACAGTAGTTTTAAGATGATTCTTTTCTAAACCTTGAAGTTGAAATAAAATGTTTAAAATACCAGCTTTGGGATTCCATATGTTTCAGTTTTACTTCTGAACTACTTTACCCTCCACAATCACCAACCAAGTTACAAAATCAGAGTCTGGGGAGGGAAGAGTATTGTTTCATTTTTACTGCAGTGTTCCATGGATAAAGAAATCACCTGGTTTCCCCGTCCACTGTCATTTATGTCTGCAGGACAAGGGGCACAATAAAGTGACGTCCTGTATGATCATAAAACAGTGCTATTTAGCTCACAAATCACAGCACCATGCTTTAATGGGTTAACTCTGAATAATAAAAAAATTTCAAACAGATTGGACTCTGGTGAAAATACTATAGCAAACTCCACAAGCCATCACCTATACTGAACGATTACTAACATTTTCCATATTGGCTTTAATTGATATTTTGCTGAAGTATTTTCAAATTAATTATAGACCACTTACATATTTTCCTCCTTCTCTATTTGAGTATGCCCTCCTATGAAATACTTTTCTTATATAAATACTATATCATCATTACACCAAACACAATAACCACTGATTCCTTATCACACAAAGTCCATATTTAAATTTTCTGAGTTGTCCCAAGTTTAAATTTCAGTTGGTTCATGCCAAGACCCAAAGTTCACACATATATCCAGTTAAATCAGAAATTTACAGTAATTTTGATATTCTGGATTCCCAATATCATATCCAAGCACATTTCAGGGCCATATCCTATAATAAAACTCAATTAAAACTCCATTACATATTCCTTTAGGATTAAAGGTTCTGAAGTAGAAACTGTCTAGAAAGATGTTTTCTGTTAAACCTTCAGACTTGGTGCTTTGCTTTGTGACAAGAAATATTCAGACGGTACTGAGCAGATTACCAGAACTTCACAATCCTGGCAGCTCCTTGTATCTATTCTGTCCCTGCAGAGGAAGTGTTGGACAGCAAGCTTTCTGCATAGGAACGTCTAATGAGGGCTCTTGCTGGGCACTCTGAAGTTGCGTGAGAGATCACCACTGCTCATACTCCCCAACGGTAGAAACTGAGACAACAAGGGGAAAGGGCAGAAAGGGCATCTGGTTTCAATTGTGATATAAAGGTCTTGCCAAAGGCTAAAATAGATTTAGAGACCACCCTTTGGGAGGGAAAGCAGTTCTGTGTTGGCTAGATATCACAAATGCTCTCCGGATCCAGGATTCTGGCTTATTATATGCTGGCAACTCCTCTGAATCCAAGAAAAGATCCAAGAAAATCTGAAACTTTGTCCATAACAGCTTTCTTCCCTGTCCAGTTAACTTTATAACCAGATGTTCTATCTGCCTATAAGTTCTTGTAATCCTTGAGAGCAATTATTATATTAAAGGATGAAGGAAACAGTTTCTTTCTATGTTCACTGCATGTGTGACTATGTCCAAGGCAAATTCAATTCAAGAATACAACACTAGATGTTATTTTCCGTCAATACTACAAGTGGCCTGTCCTACCCAAGGGAAATCCAAGGCTTCAAAGCAGGGATGTACCACATGGATTTTGGAACACTGTTTTTCTCCAACGTGGATCTTAGATAATTACTGAATCTAATCCTAAAACCATGCATCAATTCTGAAATCTAAATGTTCATGACCACATACATTTAAACAGCAAAATTTGTTATATGATTTTCATTTGTATAGTAAATTCCATTGCTATACTTTCTCTTCCTCTGACTTCATCCCTCATCACCTACTCTTTTCCCAGACATTGTGGTCTTGCCACTGTGCCTCCAGAATACAATATGGGCTTCTGCCTTCGGCCCAGTGCAGCAGCTGCTTTGTTGATATGAAATACTCTTCCCCGTGATCTTTGCATAGCTGGCCCCTTCTTGTCATGCAAGACTCAGATGCTATAGTTTTAGAAGCTACCCTCAATTCCAATCTAGAGTAGCACCTCCCCCCACACACACACCACATACACACTCTTCATCCTATTTTATTTTCCCAAAACTTGTCACCATCAATATTTTCTTGTATATTCCTTTTTTCATTGATTTGTACAACTTTCCACAACTAGAAAGTCAGCTCCAAGAAAGCCAGGATCTTGTCTGATATCTTTATTACTGTATCTCCAGCAGTTAGACTAAGATCTGGCACATAGCATGGGCTCAATAAATGTTTGTTAAAGGAGTGGTTCATCTCCCTATCTAATACAACTGCACCAAAAGTAGGCTAAGTGAAGAGTTGCAGGACAAATACAACTGGAACTATGGAGAAGACCTCCTATTTTTAGAATTTATACTTACTAGAATCTTTACCAATCAGTGGGGAAAGTTGGCTAAAATAAGGCTTAGAGGTCATTGACAAACTTCAGTGTCCAAAGTGTATCTTAATATCCCTTATCACAGATAACTGATAATTGTTTTTATTGTATTTTGCTTCATAGATATGGTAGAGATTTCTAAAACAAATAAAATGTGTTTTGAATAAAAGGGAAGAAATAGAAAATAGATAATTATAACCAGTTAAAAGAGACTGGTTTTTGTTTTCCTTTTAGGCAATCTTTGCAACAAAGAAGTGCTTACTAACTTCTGCCTTAAAAAAGGTAGAAGGCTACATATCATCTTATGATCACAACCCATCTCTAATCAATGAATATAAATCAGGGCACAAATAATTGGTTATTTTCTTTCATCTTTGGTGAAGAAGGGTGAGGGAAAGTCTCTGACAAATGAAACACACTGAACACCATTTTCCTCACACAAGTTCTGGGGACAGCAGGTCAACAGTAGATGAAGAACATACCTATTCAAACTCTGAAAGAGTCCTACTGGTTAATTTTAAATTCTGTATGCAAGAGCTGGTGGCCTCTTCTTTATTACCTCCTTTTCTACTAAAGCGATGCCAAAAGCCCTGGGTAAGATGGCCATTTAGCAAGTCACCCAATAGTTCTTACTGAGTACCTGCCACGTGCCCCATCTCATGTTCAAAATGACATGAAAGATACATGAAGTAGAAATCCCTGCTTTAAGGATCTCAGCTAAATAGGGAAAAATATGAGACCTTTGGACAGTGGCCAACTTCAGTATCTATCCAAGTGCTGGAAATGCTAAAGGTATGCTAAGAATACAGGACTTGGTGCAGGAGGACCAGTAATAGGAGATGACATAGGAGAGTGGTCTAAACTACGGAGCTTCTCTGCTGCAAAGATAGAATGGCCAAAGGCCCAAGTTGGGAATTATTATGTATTAGATATTAGGTGTCCCCAAAAAGCTCTCGTGTGAGACAATGCAAAAAATCTAATAGGTGAAATAATTGGGTTATGAGAGCCTTAATGTAATCAGTGCATTAATCTTCTGATAGGGATTAAATGGGTGGTAACTGTACACAGGTAAGGTATGGCAGGAGGAGGGAGGTCATTGGGGTTATACCATTGGGGTATATATTTTGTTCATGGTGATGGAAATCTCTCTCTTTCTTTCTCTCTCTCTCTCCTGGTGCCATGTCCTGAGTCACTTTCCTCCACCATACTTTCCACCATGATGTTCTCCCTCACCTCAGGCCCTAAACAATGGAGTCAGCCATCTATGGACTGAGACCTCTGAAACATGACTGCTAAATAAACTGTCCTCCTTTAAAAATGTTCTTGTCAGGTCTTTGATCACAGCAATGAAAAGGGTGACTAAAATAGGAACAAACAGTGTGTTCATGAGCCTGAAGAGAGCAAGCTGGTTGGAACCTGGGGCAACCTCTTCAGGAAGCTGTTCTCACATCTAAAACTTTAATATCCTCTGCTGCACCAGGCCACACAAAGACTACAAATTAATAACTCATGCTCTATAGTGGGTCTTAATGAGGCTTTCTTGAGTCATATAATACTTAATTTGGGGAAATTTTATGTAAGAATCTAGATTTTTGCTTTCTCTTGAAAACACTGAAAAGTCTGGCTGGGCTGGACCTGCATCCCTGCACAGCAACAGTTGGCTAGAACTGAGGAACAGCTACTTCTTGGAAACTTTATTCCACCCAGACCCACCATTCCCACCATCTGAGATTCAGCCTACCTCACTAGCTTATGTCTTCATGGTTCCCATAGGTATCATGTGGATCTTGTTCCATAAAACTCTCTAAACCAAGAATTCATTGCAGAGAGGAGTATGTCAGCAAAACTCTTTCCCAAGTGGGTCAGCATATCATAATTAGCCAACTTAAGTGTCATAATCAAATGTTCCCTCCTTAGGTGCATCGGTAGCTCCATATTGAATTATAGTCTGTCTTCCTATAACTTTTACTCTTTTGTCTTAGCTCTGTCCCCCAGATATGTAAATGTCAAGTAGTCCTTCAAATACCTAAAGATAACTCCTGTGTCTTATGTCTTATACACACTGATGAAGATCCACCATGTGCCAGTTTTAAAACTGAGGGACCAACAATAATTAATAAGATATTCTCTTCACTCTCAAAAAATAATGGTCTACTAGAGAGCAATCATTGTTAAGAACAATAAAGAGCAACAGATGCTGCCCTCACAGTTGAAGTTGAGGCCCAAAACCAAGAGGGGATAACCTGAAAGTACAGGTGACAGGACTCTAGGAAGCAGGAATCAAGAATAAGGAAAGTGAGTCAGGAAACGAAAAAAGGTAAGAGAGGGAGCTTAATTAGCACACTATCAGTATGGACAACCTGGACTCAGTGTGGACAATGTGGACTCAGTTGTTTGGGGTCTCTCTGAAGAACCTTGTAGAATGTGCCTTAGAACTGGCCCAGAGATAATAGGAAGATAAGCACTAACTCAATGAGACTTCCACTGTTTGAATGTGGCCCCTAAAAGGGTTAACTTCTCCAGAAAGATGTGCCTGGGAAGCAGAGCTGCCTTCAGTGACTTTGGGAAATGCCCCAAGGTCACAAGGAAGAGGCACTCACACCAGCAGCTAGCTTGACTTGGGCTACCGGCAATGTTGGAATTAGGTGGGCTGATGGGACATGCACAGAGATCACAACCTTCACCAGGGAGATGAAACAGCAGAGTACAGAAAGATGAGTAGGTGTTCAGCATACCAATTAAAGGCTGAGTAGGGAGAAAAGAAAAGGACTGAGAACTTAAAGCAGAGAGAACACCATAAGCAAAGACATGGGAATTAGAAACCATGAAGAGCTTCTACAGGACCCATTGTAGTCTGATTTGAATGAAGCATGAAATAAGATAAAGAAACAGATGCAGCAAAGTACATGTTGAAAGAGAATTTAAAGCAGTAGGCAGAGGTCAGAAAATGAGGCCTTGTATATCATGGTAAAGTATATAAATTATAACCTATAGATAAGTGGTTCTGGTTTTTTTTGTTGGCTTGTTTGTTTGTTTGTTTTTAGGGTTATAGAACCTTTTGAGAACAAAATAAAGGCGAATGCGTAGTGCAAAAGGAAGGTCAGGACACGGATATCTGGAAGCAACACTATTAGTGGTGCCATGATCCAGAGGGATAATTTCCAAAATCTGAGCCCCAAGCACAGCAGGGCTTTTACTTTTTATACATAAGCAAGTTTGAAGTACATTTAAGGCAAGCAAGTTGGTGCAATTCTATTTGAGGGTGTATTCTACATTCCTTATTTGGGTGCAAACTTGTCAATAGCCTAGGGACTCAGCTCATACAGCTTGGGGACTTTGATGCACTAAGCCTAAAGAGGAATTGTTCTGTCCCTGTTGCTTTGTTTCTTGCTTCTGCTACTACAGTTATCTTTTACAGGTACCTGTTAGTCACTGAAAGCCTCTATGGTTAAACTAAGCAGAGCTGCTCTGTGTCAGCATGCAAAACCACAATCTATCAACTCTTCTAAAAAGATGAGTAGTAAAGTTCCCATTTTGTTCTACGAAAAATGAACCCTCTCTCTAACATGAGTGTGTGCACAAATAACTAAAATTCTGCATACAGTGCAATACTCACAAAGATGCCATAAAGCTATGATTGTATCCAGATTAAGAGTTCCAGCTAGACATAAGAAAGCACTGTAGGTTTTAACCATTGTATCAGTTAGGATTCTTGTTTGTAAACAACAGACAGCTATAATAATTATGTCAAAAAGGAACTTATTTCAAAGGTATTAGGGAGCTCACTAAATCTACAAGGACTCATGACATAGTTCTGTTCTCTATTAGGATGTGAGAAAACCAGGAGGGAGATGATCAGAAGCCAAGGGAAGCAGGCAGTTAGGACACTCCACAGGAGCAGTCTAGATATGACACTCAACTCTAGATACTTTATCAGCTGATTCATGCCTGCTAGACCCAAAGCCCCAGAAATAAAAACAACCCAGAATGGCAAGAGGAGTCTGGTACCATTGTTCATATCCAGGTTTCAATTGACCTGAGACAAAACTGAGGTTGGTTTCCACCACAGGAAACTGTGTATGTTGGTGAGAGGCACTCACACCACCAGCTAGTTAACCAACATAAACAGTAGGGATTCCCTGATATGAAAAAGGGGCTCAAATGCTAGGGAACACCTGCCATTTGCTCCCTGTAGAATGAATGCCATTACTATTAGCTTTTGAGTCTTCTCTCCAGAACAACCACTCAGCTTCCCTCAAACGATTGAATTTCAGGTCTCCTTTGCCTGCTTCTTCCTATGATACAGCTTAGTCTTTATCTACACTTCTTAAAGTGTGGCTACCTGTCCTGGGAGTCAGTTCAGTTGTGTGTAAGAGAGAGTTGAACCCCTCATCTCCAGGGAGTGAGCCTCTCCATGTAGCCGCATATCACCAAACTGCATAAAGTTTTATAAATACAGAAGAATGCAGAGCATTGGTTTCAGCTAATAAGCTAAAAAGTGATAAATATCTTGGAAATCAGACTTCGTTTCAGGACAATTAATCAAAACAAAATAAGTATGCAAGTCTGAGAGAGTTGGAAATCTTTACCATGTGAGTATATAATTAATCGTTCTGAGACTCTCTTGCTCCAAAATACTTTCTCATTGTTTGGGTGAGGGGCTAAAAGCAGTTGTGGCTTTAGCTGCCTTTGTACAATCATGTAGCTGCCTGCTACAGGCCAATTTCTCTGCAAAGTAGAAAGCTCCAGTGGGCTCAACCCACCATGGGTTTCCAAGAACAGCAATCCAGAGATGGATGGGGAAAACCACTTCAGAATCCACTCTGGAGTCCTCTGTTTTCCTATGCAGCAAAGTTATAATAAGTCCCTGTTCTGAGGCATAGACTCTTTGGAGTATTTAAGCAGTATAATGGAAAAATCACTATACAATCCTCATTGAAGTTGGACTGTGGTTTCAAATTTATTTTCCTAGTAATAATATTTTTCATAAATGTGAAGTTTCTGAAATGGTCAAACCCACAAAAAATAAACTGCTGTTTTCAGCCACATTAGTGTCCCATTCCCATGCTGCAAAAGACTAAATTAAATTAGCATTCTACATTTAAAGGGAAAAAATCTTTAACTACCTGCTTTTAAAAGCAAAACCACCAACAAAAAAATACATATACACTTTCAACACAAACCACATTAATTCATGGAAAACTACATTCCAAGAGGCATTTGTGAGTATTTTAAAATCCACAGTATAATACCATTTTGTCCAGGAAGAGTAGCAGACCCACATGTTTATAGCTTCCCTTTCTCAGATTCCAAAGAAGCAAGAGCCAGCACTGTTGGTTTATAATAAATTTTACTGCTCTGATCTTAAAACTGTTGCTCTAGTCACCCTCACCTGCATTTTACACTCTGGCACTATGCTAAGCTCCTATGAGTAACTCTGGGGTTATTCACATGATAAAACAGCCTATCTCTCCCTTCCCTTCCATTCTACATTCTAATCTTCCTAGTTTGGAATTTTATCATCCCTTGTCTGAACTATTTCACCACCTTCCAAGCACTTTCCCTCCCACCTCTAATCAACCTGTACACAGCTGACATAATAAATTTCCCAAATCACTATTTTATGGCCTTCCTGAATATTTCATGCATTTCAGTGCATGAAAATTCAGCACATTTTTCCACTGTCCAACAAAATGAAGGCCCCTCAATGCACTCAATCCTTCCACACCCCACATGAAATGTCCTGTTCCATTGCTACCTGTCCACTGACAGCACAGAGTCCCAGAGGGAAGTCCCAACATCAGCATCCCACACAGATTGTGCATTCCTCAACATCTCTTTAAGTATCAGCTGGATCCACCTCTTCCATGAAGCTCTCCAAAAATGTAACAGTCAAAGGTATCTGTCTTCCCAACTGTATACATCTTTAACATCTGTGCATTCCTTTCTAATTATAGTTATCACACACTGCTTTATGAGGGCAGGAACTGTGCCCTCCTTACCTTTATAACCCAGATTCTCAATAAATGTCATTTTGCTCCCATCCATCAGCCAGGGAAGAATCTGAAGCTACTCCCTGCATGAACCACATTTTTGTGTTTCCTTCTCTTTCTTGGAGAAGTATTTTCCTACTAACTTCCCAGAATTTCACTACAACTTTGTTCTTGGAAAAAGTGAAAGAAGGAGACAATCTCAAATGAAAAGGAGCCTAGAGAGTTGGAAAGGAGTCTTGGTCAATGCAGAGCTGAATGAAGAACTATGGGAACAATGTCACGCTTGCCTACAGCTAGCCTGTCCTGATATTTTGACATAAAAGGGAATGAGTTCCTGTCTTAGCTTTCTTCTATTAATTGAATTATAGGAAAAAAGAAAAGGAAGAGGAAAAAAGGGATGAAAGAGAAGCAAAAGAAAAATCAGTGCTTATCTGAGAAGTAGAATATTTCCGTCAGAACACTTTAGTAATTATTGTTGTCTTTCCACAAAATGCTCAAGTAAATGAAGGCAAGTATTATGCTGGCCTTGCTGATTATGAATGCATAATATTTAGCACAGTGCTCAAAGAGTTGGCCTGCAATCAAATATCTGTTGAATAAAGGAAGAAAGTCTTCTTCTATTTAATAACCAATGTGATCAAAAAGTAATCATTGAACTGATTACAAGAACAGTTTAAGCAAGTGTGAAGCTGTCATGCAAAAGGGCTTACCTAAAACACATAGGCTGTTGCCCCAAACTTTCTTTTGAGAGGGATGCACTGGAGCACACCAGGAAGAGTGATCTGAGCACTGGATGAGGGTGAGTAGGAGTGAAGGAGCTTTGACTCATGTGCTAAATGTGGTCCTCCTCTGAATTTCCTCATGACAAGTATTCAAAGACAGTACACCCAGCTAGGAGTGTAGCTCAGTGGTAGAGCATGTGTTTAGCATGCTCAAGGCTCTGGGTTTGATTTCCAGAATGGAAGGAAGGAAGCCAGGTAGGCAGGTAGGCAGGCAAGCAAGAAGACAATACCTGAACTTTTCAAAATGCAGTGAAATATTAGGAAGATAAAAATGTTTCACTTGCATAACCATCAAACATCTAATGAGATGTTCCAGTCCTCGAGGAGATGTTTATAATATAACTGGCAATATCCTGAAAGGATAAATGAGGATGCTGCTATTTTACAGTATTCTGTGATGACACATGTGTTTATGTTGCTCTCCGGGGGCAAAGGTGGGAAGTGAGTGCACACAAGGATGAGTTTGTTTGTGGTTTCTCTGAATTTGTGTTTATGTGCTTTTCCATAAGCAAGCTCTGTGTATACATAGCAGCCTCTCTCCAATTATCAGATTCTTTTTCCCTTTTCTTTGTCCCTTTTCATCTTCATCCTCTCTACCACCTTTCCCTCATAAGTCTAAAAGTCAGAAATGAAGTATAAATCTTGCTATTTCTTGTGCTAATTATGCAAAATTTTATATTCCTTCTTCATGGAACACTTTAGAATTTCTCAATTATATTATGTTAAATTATACTGCTTTCCTATGTAGGTGGTCTTTGGTCATTTTGCTGCTATATCAGTGGCCCTTGACAAAACAGGTCAATCTTTGTGTTCTCTCCCACTCCAATATTTCCAAAAGACAACAGGAGGAATCATCTTCCTCAATATTTATTTATTTACTTATTTATTATTATATATATATATATATATATTTTTTTTTTTTTTTTTTTTTTTTTTTTTGCGGTGCTGGGGATTGAACCCAGGGCCTGGTTCATGCAAGACAAGCATGCTACCGACTGAGCTATCCCCCCGGCCCTCAATATTTTTTTAAACTATACATTGCCTCTGTCCAGAATGTAGAGTGGTGGCCTATGACATTTTTATCTGAAACCTACAGCCTAAATGACCATCAATTGAGACTCTCATATAGTTAAAACTATTAATGTCTATACAGATACAATGGATCATTACTTTTGTTGCTGTTCCTTTTTGACATTTGGCAATAATCTGCTAAAAGTCACCAGATCTACTCGTAGTTACTCACATGGAAACAAATGGCACAGTGGGTAGGAACTGGTATATAATTCCTAATTTAGAAGTTCTTGCTAGGAAACTTTTCCTAAATACTTTACAAAAGAAAAAAGGCTAGAGGAAGTAAGTGACTAATATCAAAGATGTTTTTCTGAATCATGCCCTAGACTATTAGAATAACAGACTGCTGAAAAGATACTGTGTGAACTCTATAATACAGGGAATGAAGTGACAAGCCACAAGGTCTAAAAAGACTTTCACCAGACCAATATACATAAAAAGTCAGTATGAGAGAAATACACAACATAATTAGAGATCTATCTAATTCCTGAGTGAAAATAACTTGGAATTTAGACTAGAACAATATTCATTGACCCAGATGTCTGGAAAGAAAGAGAAAAATCATATTTTATATGAGAAAGTAAATTGGTTCTCATTGGTATCATGAATTTGATGGGATAAGACCCAGCTACACAGCATGAGCAGTATGGTTGTCATTAGGGTTGTTTCCAAATATTCCAATTATTCTTACACAGTTAGGACTGTACTCTTCTCTGCTCAGACCCCAACAAAGTTCATTACATCCATGTGATTTGCTTTGGCCAATCAAATTAGAATAGGGGTGAAGTAGGCCACACTGTGGTAGACATTAAGAGACAATGAGCAATGAACAACATTCCCTTCCTTCTGCCACAGTGATTGTACAGTTATGATAGAGCCCCTTGCCCACAAAGCCTAGTCCCTGAGTTTCTCAGAGGAATTGATTCCTTCACTGACTTGTTTTAGATATGCAGAGTAAGGAAGAAATGCATTGTTGGATCAAAACACTGTGACTTTGGAATTGCTACTGAAGCACAATCTGTTCGAACACACCAACAGAGGAGAGAATCAGTATGACCAAAATAAAAGCACTTAACTATACAAAAAGTTGCTTTGTCTACCAAAAAAAAATTGTCTGTATAGAAACATAAAGATGTGAAAATAAAATAAAAGGTAGCAGAAAAAGGAAAAAAAAAAAGATATAATGTTAGCTTACTAGGAAGATAATAGTAGAAGACAGTATTCTATAGAAAATGTTTCCAAACCAGCAGAGGAGTAGCAGAGTAGAGGCATCATTCTTCCTCATACCTGCAGAAGTCTCATTCAACTCACAGCAGTGTTCAATAAGCTACCAACTGACCTTTAGATAGTTTCATCTCCCAAGAGGTAGAGACAAGGCCATGATAACTGCAAGCAAAGTGAATACTGAGTAACATATCTTTAGACTTAAAAACATATATTTCCAAGTTTAAAAATTACAAATGTTCTTCTTTTCTTTCTTGAGGCAGCCATGGATGTCAGGGCCACAAGTACAGAGCCAAAGAAGCAGCTGAGCTGAGGAGGAGCAGGAACTACACCAAGGAAGCAGGTAGAGCCAGACCAGAGTAGTCAGAGCAGAGGAGCCCAAGGGGACAGGTGATACCCAGGCAAGAAGGCAGCAGTGGTGAAGAAGATAAATGGCAGAGTCAGGAAACCAGGTAGATACAGGCAAATCAATACATACACAATGAATGATGAGAGACATGTTTTATGCTTCAAAGATCTATGCAGGGATATCTGGTGCCATTGCAGCTCACATACATTGTTACTTATCTGTTGGCCTCAGGAACCAGAACAACTTCCATTTTTAACCTTATGGGATAAAAGGTAGACCCTAATGCTGGCCTAACTGCCAGTGGTTTAAGTAATGAACAATACACAGCACACATCACTGGTGCTCTTCCTACAGAAGCCAAAAGTGTTAAGATACTCAGTCTTTAAAATCATATTAATATATTCACATTCATCTTTAGTGCCTTCAGTATTTGAAGAAAGAAGATGAGCTAGGGAAAAGGGGTATGTCATACACATCTGGAAGAGGAAAGGAAACCCCAAGAAGGAAGCACCATTCCAAAGCTATCGGAGATATTAGTTCAACCCCTATTTCCCCTTGAATATAAAGTAGGAACCTTTACTCCCAGCAAAAACCTGCCCTCCATGGCCAGACAACTGAGGAATCAATAAAAGCTGAAGAACAAAAAGAAAATACCAGGCAGAGTGGGAAAGGAATAAGGCTAAATGAAAGCAAATTTTCCCCAGGCTTGACTTCCAAAACAACCTAAAGCATAATATCTTTTTTTGTATAACAAAAATAGTTATTATTTGATTTATTCTTTTATATCTTGTTTTACAAAAATATATTAGTTTATTTCATCTGTTAAAAATGAAAACAGATAAAATCAAAAGACACTTTTTGTTTGGCATTATCGTTAGAAGTTCATCATGTAAATTTTGAGGATTTCTCTTCAACCAATATGTATAAACTCTAGAAGGATTTATAATTTCATTTGGGGCTTCTTCTAGCTTTTTATGGAAAAGATTTCCCCCCAAATTCTTACAGGAAAAGCAACTGAATCTGTTGAGATCATAGAGTTTGGTGGTGAATATTTTACAAACTATTTTTAAATCAATTTCCTTAATACCTAAAAACAGTAAATTAAGCATTTAAATTACTGAGCTGATAATTTTTATTCTGAGAATACCTTTATAACTTTCTGTTATATAAAAACAAACTATTATTCTTAAACCTAACCTAAATGGACAATTTATGAGAACTGAAAAAGTTCCTAGAATTTCTCATGGTTTTACAACACAAAAGTCCATGCTCATTATCGTCACATTGAATTGTTCCTTAAATACAGCAAGCTGCTGGATGCCACAGTCTTATCACTTCTAAAACCAAGGTATCAGAATGAGAGTCAAAAGGAAGCTCTTCATCCACAAAATAACCAATCTTCATCACCTTCCTTTAGTCTCAAGAAAAAATCAGAGTCAAGAAAGTCAAGATAAAACATCATCTTCCTCACTTAGAGCAAGATTGCTAAAAACAGCCTACAAGAATGCCAAGATAATGTAATTTCAGAAAAAGTATGGGATTGAGTCAGAAGGCTAGGATTTGGGCTCCAAATACCTACATGGTGTTGACAATCACATAACTCTCTCATCTCCACTTCCTTGTCTATGTGATAGGGATAACCCCATATCAAGCGCTGTGAGTTCAAATCAGATAGGAGTGAAAAGTGTAATGAATAAGCCATAAAGTAAATAAAATAACAAGATGTCTTCTTGTTGTTTAGGGTTGTTTGTTTGGTGTATGTGTTTGTGTGTGTGTTTGTGCTTTACCATCAACTCTAGGTGTCTTCCTAAAAAGCAATCTATGCCAATGCCTTGTACTTGATCAAAGCCATGATTATCACTTAAGATTCTGGAAATCCAAACGGACTGATCAGAAACTGGCCAGCACTTTGTCAGAATATGGTCACAGTCAAAGTTGATAATCCAAGCAATAAAATTTGTGCCCAGTTCAACACAGTGCAGCTAAGCCGCCAGCTGGGTCACCCCAACCTGAAACAGTATGGACATGCTCAAAAATGAAAGTTTTCAATATATTCTCCCTTTTTTAAACTAACATCCGAAGTATCTGCCAATTGTTTTAATTCCCATTTCTTTCATGAATTTCCATGTTTGTCTCTAATGTGTGCCCTTCACTTGCATCCTGTGATTGATACATGTGCCTAACTCTCCTGCCTCTAATCACAGCTTCACCTTTTCCTTTGTCTTAAAAAACACCCTCTCTTGATTAAGTCTGGCCCCTGCATGCACTCTGAGCTTGTAGGATCCCAGACCAGTAGACCACACACTTAAACAGTTCCTACCTGTAGGCAGTGTTAGGCAAATAATTTTTAAACTATTCATAATTGGTTCTTCACAATGGTTTGTAGTCAGTCATTCAAAACATCTAAAAGATTTGAGGATTTTTCTTGGAGTGTGTGTTTAATTTTAATGGTCTCTGAGCATTTCTAAATCTATTTATTAGAAATTTGGAAAGAGAAAATGAAAATTGCACACAGGCCTTTGGGAGTCTGGTTGGTTTAGCAGAAGCTGCAAACCACAGTCTTATTGTACACATCTCTCCCTACCCTGTCCCCTCAAGGTCAACATCTCACAATTCACACTTATATCCAAGTGGAAAGTAATCTTGCCAAAATGAGACATAGGGAGCCTCTGCATCCCTAAAAGTCATGGGTTTCCATGATGGAAAAATTAGTTCAATCAAAACTAAGCATGTTAAAATGTAGGCACCTAGAGTAAAGGGGCAGTGGTACCCTTCAGAGTCCTCTGCTAGGAAAATCTGTCATCTTTCCCTCCAGTAATTTAACCTAAATACAGTGTCATCTTCAGCAAGAGTCACATCTTCTTTAAGGAAAAACATTTGTTTCAAGTCTAAAATCACACAAGTCAAAATTTCAGAAAGGATCAAATGAAAGAGATTTTAAAAAAAGATTTTGATCCTTAAAATTCAGCTGGAAATTTGGCTGGGGCTAGATGGCTAGATTTAGAAAGTAAATTAAGTAACATTAATCAAGGCAACTCCAGAATTCACAGACTAATTTATGTTCATAGTTTTTTAAAATTAATTTTTTCAAAAAGTAAAAGGAAACCCTTTGAGGATGACAGGATTACAAAATGGATACACTCATTCAATATAGATTTATTGAGTACAAAACAAAGTAAATTATAGTGATAAAAGTGGAGCAATATTTTAGATAAAGAGGTAAGGTGAAGCATGCATCATTTTTACAAAAACAATGAAGTTACTATAGAAAAAAACTTGAAAAATTACATAGCAACACATGTCCTACAATTAGCAAAGTATTCTTTGTATTTTCCAAGTTATTCTGGGTAATTAACTTAGTCCAAAAAAATGCAAAAAGAAGCAGGGAAGGAAAGATAGGTAGATGCAGAAATATGTTAGAGAAAGAGAATGGTTTGTGGGTGGAGAAGTATAAAAGAAAGATAAAGCACATTGAGCTTTACAGACAGGTATAAACTACATTTCAGAAAAATGGACAAGTCCAGTCAGAAAATAACTGTGTTTAGTATTAAAAGTCCAAGGTGCCCACATGCCTATGTGTAGACTCAAAAGGCAGATAGGACAGAACAGAGTTATGGCCTGACTGAGAAGAAACCTAACACATTAAGGCATGTGGGAAATTAGGTGATGGTGAACCTTATAAGGCATTACACAATTCTGCTTTAAGAATGTCACTTGATAGTAAATATTGTTAACAACTGTTAAGACTTCCTCACCTCTTCATTATCTCTTCGTTTTTTATTTAGATATTGTGCCATTGCACCAAACTTAAAGATAGATAGAAAACTCTTGCCCTATAACCACTTCCAAAGCTGTAATTCCCTAATTTTCCTAGTTATCCATACCTTGACTTTACTTACCTTCTATTTTTTCTTTCCACTTTCCTCCCTCCCTCCTTCCTACTTTTCCTTCCTCCCTGGACATAGGAAGTCACCAATTCCAACTGAATTCTTCTTTATAATCTTAAGAATCTACCAAATGACTCATCCACCAAAACTTCCCTATCCCCAGCCCTTGTTACCAGCATAGAGTAGTGCAATGGTCTCCAAGGTGGCAGCCATTGAGTCAGTCTTTCTGTCATCACACAGCACACCACACCTCTTGGTACACATTCTCCAATACTTTGATCCTGTGTTTCTGTCTTCACTCAGGCTGTACTATCTGCCTGGAATGGCCTATACCCCTCTCAGTCTGGGAACTCCATAACGTTCTTTCAAGATCCAGCTTAGTCACTCTCTCCTCCATACTCTCAGGGTTCTTGACCAATACCTGTATTTTAGTAGGTATTTGTTACCATGATTGTTGCAGGGCACTTGCAGGGCACTCTCCCCCATTAGACACTAAGTTACCAGAAGGTAGAGACCATGTTCTACTTATCTTCATATCCCAGCATTCATTGTGATACCTAGTCAGAAGTAATTGATGCATATTCGCTGAATTAAAGAAATTGTCTTAGGTCAAAGCAGAAAATGCTGTTTTTCTGGAAGATCTTCCTATCCAGTTCCCTACCCAACCTCTTCATTTAATGAACAGTTTATTAATTCTCATTACTTATGCACATACACACACAACACACAAACACACACACACACAGTATTTAGCAAGTCCTTTGGTGATGCGGGTCTATTTACAACCTCAGTCTGAAACCACCTCACTCGACATTACAGACATTTTGGAGATAAACACTCAACTCTCTGTACTTCTCTGGTCATGTTATTTTCTCTTACTCCTCTCTGCTCTGTACCTGCTGTTTTGTCTGCCTGGAATTCTTTCTGACTGCTTTTCTGCCTGGGAAACTCCTATCTATTATTTAACTTTTGGCTCACTGCTATCTCCTTAGTAAAGCTGACTTTGACTTCTCCTTTCTTATCTCCAAAGTACTCTCCATCACCACACTCATCACTGCATGAGCACCTCCATTACCAAGCATGAATCTTAGCACATTACATGATTACTCCCTTAAGGGAAGTACTCCTATTATGTCTATTTTCATGGCAAAACTGAGGCCACCTTTAGTTTACTGCTTTTGTGGAGCAAGAATTTTAGGTTTTGTGGGCTATCTAGGCTCTATAACAACTATTCTACTTTGCTCTTATAGTGAAAAATCAACTACAGCAAATATACAGCTGTGTTCTAGTGAAAGCTTATTTTACAAAAATAGGTGAAAGGCCTCAGTTGGTCAGTTCTGGAAACTTAATCAAGTTCATCAAATTAAAATCAATCTGGCAATGTTAAAAACAAAAATGCAATCCCTGTCCTCAAATGATTCCCTTATCTTATCCCAAATTGGTCAATAGTGGCAGCCTTAAAGACTATTTCACAGACAAATCCACAATAGGAACTCAATAACCAGTCATAGAAACAAACTGAATGGGATAGAAATGGGGGTTTGAGGCTTGTCTTTTTGCCAAAATCCCACCCTTCCTAACCTCACCCTAAAGGGAAATTAAATCTTAACTTAATGTCCTTGTCACTAATACTGACCTCCCACAAATAGACAACCTTTACTTCTAAGAGGAACAACTACTCGAAGACTCCATACTGTACCTCCAACTTGAACTTGGGCTTCATCTCAGCTTCTGATGTTATCTGTTTAAAAACAAAACTACCGGACTGGGGATATGGCTCAGTTGATAGAGTGCTTGCCTTGCAAGCACAAGGCCCTGGGTTCAATCCCCAGCACTGCAAGAAAATTTAAAAAATTAAATAAAAATAAATAAATAAAAACAAAACTACCTCAAAGCAGCAGGCAAATAGAAATAAACTTCCACTCTAAAGTGGGCCATGGGTTTCAACCTGAGCACTGAAGAAGGCTGGTGTTCCACAGCAGTTCTGAGTACTACTCTAACCTAGATCCTTTTATATAAATAACATAATAACCAGGAAAATGAATAAGGAAAAAATAAGATGAAAAGAGAGAGACTTACTAAGTTACAAACCTCTTGAGGCAGGAATCATGTCTTATTCACCTTCACCTAAACCAAATACCTGGCATATACCAAGAAATGTTTGGTAATGAACGAATTTATGAACCTACAGACCTACGTAATTTAGTTTGTCAAAACACACAAAACTATGCTTAGCAGAATCCTTGGGGAAGTTTGAAAAACTTCCAGTTGTAAGTGGGGGAATAATCCATGCCTTCCTTTCTCCAGCAGACTTACCATCTTTTTTTTTTTATAGACTGCATTTTGATTCATTGTACACAAATGGGGTACAACATTTCATTTCTATGGTTGTACACAATGTAGATTCATACCATTCGTGTAATCATACATGTACATAGGGTAATGATGTCTGTCTCATTCCACCATTTTTCATACTCCCCCTCCCTCCCTTTCATTTCCTTCTACATAAACTAAAGTTCCTCCATTCTTCTCTCACCACCCCCAACCCCCAGATTGTGGAAAGAACCTAGATGCCCTTCAACAGATGAACGAATGAAGACTTACCATCTTGAGTGTTCGGACTCAGGATTTGTGTTCGGAGTTCCTCCAGGCTAATTCCCAGACACCTACAGATCTCCTCAGGGCTATAGGGTTCAGAATGAAGGGCATCCTCTGTGACCAACAGCATTTCTTCCAGACTAATCCCTAGTTCCGTCTGTACCTCCTCCAGTCGCAGAACTTTGTCCCATTGCAAGCTTTTGTACTTAGCCAGGAGCTGTAAGTTCAAACCATGATAATAGTTAGTAATCATTCCACAATCCAATGTATACTATACTAATTAGTTACATTCAACTTTCAGCTGTTCAAGATTTTGTTGTTGTTGTTGTTCTTTGTTTTCTATTCAACCTATCCAAATTTCCCACCCTTGCTTGGAAGTGCAAAGTAGGATCAGATGTTTGGAATTAAATATGACTATATGACACTCACAGGTTAAATACCTGTACTAAAACACATATATACACATGCATGTGCACACATGTGTGCATGTGTACACACACAAAACTAAACCCCCACTGAATTTTTTTTTTTTTTTGGCCTATCACCACTTTACCCCAGGACTATTTATTTGAATAATTTCATTCTTTTATCCCTATTCAGTTCATCTCTACAACATCTCTTTATAAAGTCTAGAGAAAACTACTCAACTCTCATGTGACCTGAGATGAACACTGTATGCCTGATTTCATTAGAGCACTTCCTGTTTACTACATGCCTCTTTGAAAATGCCTAATGAGTTTAAGTATCTGGGCGTTTGGAGTAAAGTCCCAGATTTTAAATGAAAACCTCATTGGTGACCTTATGAAAAATCCTTTCATTAGGTCGCTGGTAGTAGTAGGGCTGTATGTTTCTCCACCCTCAAGAAAAAGAGCCTGGCTTTCAATTGTGTCCTGAGGCAGATCCACAATCTGATGGAGAGGGTAGAATACAAATCAAGTCTTTCTAACCAGATCCATTTATGGGAACCCCAGTCCACAATATATTTCTCTAATTTTCCCCAAACCACTGACATTCCTTCAGAGCAGGTGACAATCAAAACAATGAAGATTTCACTCCCCGGATATCTAAACAATTCATTGCCTGGGTGTGAGGACAACAGGTGCTAAAAGAAGCAAGCAAGCAAGCAAGAGAAGGGGAAATTAGTCTTCAAGGAAATGTGCATCTGATTTGCTCTTCTATTTTGTTAATGATTTGATTTTCTCTCTTTTAGAGAGGAAGCAGGATTTACCAAAAGACCATTGTAGTTTGGTTAGGGCCACTCACTTCTGAAGAATGTTAATAACAGAAGTTCTTATATTTATTAATCATCTTTTTTAAAACTCTGGCTCATACATTTGAAAGGAGTTAATGATTTTAAGGCAGAACTGGAAAAAGAGACAATAGAACTATGTTTTTCTACTCAATTATTTTACAGAACATGGTGCCATTTTTAAAGCAAAGACATAAGCTAAGACCTTTCTTCTGGCTTGTTTGCTTAGCACATTTAATTAGTGTTTATTAGCAGTGATGGGTTGATAGCTCTACAGACTCATTCATTCATTAAACTCAATCATTCATATTCTATATGACAATGTATTATAAAAATACTCTGACAAAACTTATAAACAAAAGAACAAATATACAATACATTTATTTTATGTGGAAAAAGAGCTGAAGTCAGTGATCTCCTACAATAATGCTTTTTGTGAAATGTATCCAGAATCCAACCACGATAAGTAAAGAAGCTAACAAATTTGGTTTCAATGTGCTTTTCATTTCTTAAAATGTTCGACAAACTTAGCTGGGCAGCAGCTTGGGAGGCTGAGGCAGAAGAATCTTGAGTTCAAAGTCAGACTCAGCAATGGCAAGGCACTAAGCAACTCAGTGATTGAGTGCCCTGGTTCAAACCCCAGTACCCCCTCTAAAAAAAAAAAAATCTTCAACAAACTTATGAGATAGGTATTATTACACTATTTGAGAGATGAAAGAAACTTGTTCAAAGTCACCTAACTAGTAAATATTAGAGTTAGAAATTAAACTCAGGTCCTAGACCTCTTTCTTGCTTCCCCCCGGCCACATTCTCAATGAGATATTCATATTAGTTCAAATCACCACCTAAGTATTAGAAAGGCATTTCTAAGCATAAACTAAGGTTTGTGTTAGACCTGAACATTCCAGTAATTTACAAACACTTTAACAAATGGATTTCTTTGAAAATAAAGAAAAAGGAAAAACATCAGACAACATTTCCCTATGATAAAAGAGGGCACTTTCTAAGAAATTTTCAGTCACAAGTTCCCATCTTCATTCTCACTTGAACTAGTCACATTACCCTAGACACTTGATTTTTAAAAACAAAAAACAAAGAAAAACTGGGCCAGTGATGTATAGGAAGAAAGCCTATTAGGGATGCCTGAAGCCCACGATTCCATTTTCACAGGACCCCACTATATCCTTTTCCCTAAAGACAAGAGGTACTAACATACAGCTGTTCACATTCACTCCAGCAATATCTCAGTTTTCTGTTAGCCCAATCGTCCACTTAGTCCTCACTGAAGGGTCTACACAGCCAAGTTGGTGTGTATTTCAATTAAGGATGAAATCTACCACATGTCCTCAACAACAGCTGCACAGTCCATCATCTGTTGAATTGCACTATACTGGGAGGGTAAAATAGGAAAGCCGCTTAAGCCTGTTAAAATTTGGCTCAGGAATCAGAGAGATGACTTGCAGATGAGGGAAGTGGGTGGGTAAGATTGCTGTTACTCAAAGACAGAACTTCATGAGGGAATTCATCACTTGCAGCCCTGATGACTGGCCTACTTCACATTTGTGGGGCAGGGCTACAGGTCATTTTGTCACAAGTCCTCACTCAATAGCAGGGTGGGGAAATAAGAAAAAGCAGTTCTTTGTCAACATTTACCATTTTCTTTTTTCCATAGCAAACTCATTAGGTGTTCACATCAGAAACTATTTCTGGGAGGTTCCTAGCTCTGTTTCATGATCCATGGACATAAAAGCAGGCAATAAGTGTTTTGTTTGGTCATGGAAAGAAGCACTGATATACAGTGATAGGACAATGTCTCAGGCTGCTTTCTCTCAGAAGCAGACCTTCAGACAAGAATCTGGGGCAAGAAGTTGGGGGAAGGTGATCCTAAAGACCACTGGTAGAAAAGTGGAAAGCAAGATGAAAAGAAACCAATAGGAAGGGCACTGATTGACAGATGAGGTTAAGTCTGCTGGGCCCTCTGGGGACCTGCATGTATAAACCTCAGCTGGGACTTACACAAAGGGCAAGAGAGCTGAGGTGTTTGCCACGAGCTCTCAATTATGACTGGTTGAGGATACTCTCAAGGGAATGAACTCCCTAGCACTTCCACGTTGTCTCAGATTCAAAGTAAAGTACTAAGCACTCTCCTACAGCCAGAAAAAGTTCTCAGCCCCAAAAATGGTTCCATTAAGCAAAGTTCAAAGATATTGACCCTATCAGAATCTACCTCTATTCAGTTATCTCATTGTATTAACCCATAAATGGAAAAAGTACCAAGTTTTCTCCTCACCAGGTCAGCAAAAGGAAAAATTACCTATAAAAACAGCAATTCATTCAACAGGCTGTTTTCCAGACAACATATATGTTTATGATAAAAATTTCAAACAATACATAAAAGTTCAAAGTACAAAGAAATGAAATAAAATCATTATAAAATCATTTGTAATCACCCTTAATGAACTAACCATCAACTGCCTTTTTTTTTTTTTTTTTTTTTTTTGGAATCAGGGATTGAACTCAGGGGTGCTTAACCACTGAGCCACATCCCTAATCCTTTTTATCTTTTATTTTGAGATAGGATCTCACTAAGTTGCTTAGGGTCTTGGTAAATTGCTGAGATTGGCTTTGAACTCGCAAAGCTCTTGTCTCAGCCTCCTGAGCTGCTGGAATTACAGGTATGTGCCACCATACCCAACTGCCATTTTGATAACCATCCTATCTTACTTTTCTTTCTTCATGCCTACATATAAAGTCTGACATAAATGGAATCATACATAGCTGCTTTTATTGTGGATACTTTTTAAAAATCATTCTCCTCAGCCCTCTTCCAACTACACAGAGCCTTCCCAATGTTCCACACTACATGGTGACTTCTGTGTTCATGTACTACCATGTACTACTTCTGTGCTCATAACTACCAAGAACACATTGACCACATTGACCTTCCCCAATCTTAGTCATCCCCATTTTCATGTTTTCCATATTAGTTTGCAGGCCACAGAATAATTCTGGTCCTGCAAATGGACCTACTACAATCCTATCCACACCCTCCCTCAACACGACCTCTCTTCTCTAAGGCAACCCTCAGCATCATGCTCAGGATCCCATTTATACTTAATTCCTAAGCGGATACAATGGAAAGAACAGAGGCTAAGACAGACTTGGACTCTTCCACTCACTTAAAAGAAGTCACCACAATACTTGGCCTGAAATTCCAAGTATGTAAAGTGAGGCATTCACAAGCAATTGTGAAGATTAAATAATAATTAAAACACAAGTAACACCTTTCCTGGCTCAGAAGAGGTACTCTGGGAGGATTAAATTTTCTTTCCTCTGTACATTCTTCTGACTTTTAGCTGGTTCTTTTCCATCTGACTCCTTCTTCAATATACAAATGTTTTCTATCTTAAAATTCCTTATTCTTTATTTTTCCACTGCTTTTGCCATCCAACAACTAGAATAAGTGGCCATTCTCACCACTTCCAGGCCTTCTCTGGCTATTTTAAGCACTATGGCCTCACAAAGACTTCCTAATCTCCAAAACCACTTGCAAATCCATTGGTCTTTTCTCAGACCCCCTTAATATTTATTTACTTGTTTATTTATGTTGTGTGTGTGTGTGTGTGTGTGTGTATGTGTGTGGTGTGGTACTGGGGATTGAACCCAGGGCCTCATGCATCTAGGCAAGCCACCAAGATATTTCCCCCCTTTTGAAACTTTATTTTGAGATAAGTCTTACCAAGGGAGAACCTGCAAATCTCCTGCCTCAGTCTCCTAAATAGCTGGTATTACAGGCATACACTGCAGGGTCTGGAAGTTCTCTTAATTTTTCATTAATCCATGATCTTAGATACTCTTTAGTACCCACTTTTGAATTCCCCATTGCATTGGTTTCTATAGCATTAAATTTTCCTGGTTTCCCTCTTGCCTCCGATGCATATACCATTTCCTTCCATGACTCACCTTTTTTTTTCCTTTTCTTATTTAACTGAAGTCATCTCCAAGCTTATCCTGACCTTCTGAGCTTCTCTTTCCATATTCTTCCCCTCAGCAAACCGAATTTAGCTGTTGGTTTCAACTACAACCTTAAAACAACTATATCTGAAGGTTATATCCCTGACCAGTAGGTACTTTCAAAGCTGAAATTACCAAATACTTGTAAGAACATCCCAGTCACCTTCGATCCTACCTTCATCAAACCTCACAGCAGCAGCACCATACTTTTCATTCGTCATTTCAACTTGAAATTGCAGCCCTTATGAACTCATTGCTTTTCCTTCATGCATGCACATCTACATGCAGTGAGTGTTTACTGAGTGCCTGCCACTTCCCAGGTCCCGGGCAGACAGGCAGCAATGAATAAGGCACATATGCCTCCTGACCATAGGGAGCTTACAGCTACCAGAGGAGAGAAAATGTTAAATAAACATTACACAGCGAAAAACTTAATCCAACTGTGATAAACTGTATAATTGAAAAATATAAGATGTGCTTAGAGTATATACAAAAGTGTCAAATCTAATGAGAATGTCCTAGAAAACTTTTTAGAGTTATAGCAGGCATACAAAAAGGAAAACAGAAACACAATCAGGAGATCTTGGATTCAACCCCTTACGAGGTCCAGTAATAGTTTCTTTCATCTCTCTTTGTATCCCACCCAAAACTGTTAAGACACACTTCTCTTCAATCAAGTCAAAAGTTTCTGCTGTTCAATTAATATTTCTCAAATCCCCTGCTAACAACATTAATGGTTCCCTGTTATTTCCAGGACCAAACCTGGGTGATCCTTAATATATTCAGCACTGCCACAGTCTGTTTCCACTGTACATATCACCAGTTTCCCAGTATGTAGACCCCCCTGCCATGCAGCTTGGACTCACCATTCTCTGAAAACTCCATGCTAGAGTCTTGGCAGTGTGCTCTACTAAATCAACAGAATGAGGGAAATTGGCTACATTCTTAGGTATTTGGTTTTTCTCTGCTCAAATTAAGAAAACTGCCAAGGACCTGAGAATATTATGCCAACTCCTACTCACATTCTATCAGACAAAGAATAAGTTCCATATTGATTGCTAAGTGAAAAAAGCTGAAAAACTGGGTGAGGGATGGTCCCTGACCAGACAGGCCCTCAAAAGAATCGCTGGAAATATTCCCTGAAGTGTCAAAGGACCACATGAAACTCTCTCCTTCATTGCTCCACATGTTGCCACAAAGAGTTCAGGATATGCAAAAAGCAACTGTATAATTTCTCTTCCCTACTTAACTTCCCATAATGCTTATTATTGCCATCACAATTTTATCCCTCAATGTAACTAAAGGATATTCTCTTTTAGAGACATAAAATATTTCTGGAAAAATTTAAGCCACTAAATACATGAAAAATATGAAGAATTTTGTGCCCATTAAAGATTCCTACCACTTTAATTTAAGAACATAAAAATGTGCCTCACTTAAAAGTATCATTTACGCAAGTAATAATTATAAATCTCTACTGAGTTTTCTTTGAAATGTTTTTAATTTTAGTCCAAATGCTCTATAAGACTCTGACTTTTAATGAATCTAAATCAATTAGTTTTTGAAAGCTGGTGGAGAGAGGCAGAGACAAAGAGAGACAGAGAAAGGAAACAAGAATAAAAGAAACTGTCAATATTAAAGCAAAACAAATAAAAATCACCTTTATTGGTTTAGTGTACTTCCCTGTGCTAAAGAGATATGAAAGATATTCAATATCAAAAAAAAGGAGTTTAGGAAGATAGGAGAAGAAAAATAAGTGTTATTCATTACATCTTTGCCCTGTGGTGCTCTAAAACTATCCTAACTAGCCATTCTCCACTGACACATTATTATTGTCTACAAACACAAAAGTTTGTTCTGATTGAGATAAGTTTCTTTACCTTTTAACATGAGTTTATTTTCTTATCTGATAAGACTATTTTCAAACAAAAATTAAATCTACTCATCTCCTACCAAAAAAATGAAAGAATGGAACCATAAACCATATTGGCAGGAAAATATGCTTTACAGGATCTCAGTCTATCTTCCTAAGCAAAAGCATATTCCTAACATCAACATCTCTGGATGCAGCTCATATCAGCAGTCTTATCTTCACTTCCCTATTATACAAAACCTTCAAGTATAATTATTTTCTACATCCTGATATAGAAAAATTTCTCCAGTGTGATAGTCTTCTACTTTTCTTCACATTTGAGAGAGAGAAAATATTACAGTATTTAAAACAAGTGTTTTATCTACATCATTTGGGGAAAATAGGTAGCCAGAATCCAATTTCACTGATCAAAATACCTTTAGAATGAATATGGAGATATGTGTTAAACTCAAAAGACATCTTCCAGAATAGGAGGTTGTGTAGTGGATTAAGATCTTCAGTTACTACTGTTTCCAAGTGATTTCCTTTTTCTAGTAAACTTTCAAGAGACATTTCCCCCATATCACAATTTTATTCCTCATTTTCTTCTTGCTTCTTTGGACTACAGTAGTGATAACATGGACCTTTTTAAACATCACCTTTGGCTCTAGTAGAGGATATCTAATTTCGTGATAGAACTTTTAAAATAATATTGTGTATGTCTGAGGTCTCCTGAGGAAGACAACACTTACTCATCAACCTCAAGATAAAAAGTCAACAAGAGTAAACCTCAAACAAATAAGACTAATTTCTTCCATCTCCCTAAAAAGGAAGAATGTCCTAAGGGAGAAAAAGTTCATTGACCCCTTGATATTAAAAAATTATCATACTCCTTCTGCATATATATACTGATCAGATGCTATGAATACACCAATGTTAAAACATTTTTCTACATAGGCTTTAGAAATTATCCTAACAAACTTCAAAGATAAAACATTTAAATCTTGATTTGTTTAGGAACAAGGCATTAACACTAAAAAAAAAACTTTTATTTTTCTGGCTTATCATATCTCTTCTCTTCCCAACTTCACAACCTTGTAAGGTAGGAGTAAGAAGAGAAGTGTGAAGTAGGTCACCTTATACATCCACACAGGATCACAGGATCTAGGTCAGTGCTGGGCACACAAAAGGCACTTATAAAAGAAAAATTTTGAAACAGAGTGAAATAAGTGGGACAGAACAGGTAAAATAGGAAGTAGTCATTCATTTATTCAGCAAACGTTTATCCTGTACCTATTTCAGCTTAAGCGCCACATTGAACATTAGAGATATAGGAGTTAACAACATGGATACTGATTCAGTTCTCAGGCAAAATCAAATCTGAAAAATGAGACATACATTAAAAAAATAATTGTGATATGTACCATAAATGACATGCAAAATATAAAGGAAACTTACCTTAGTCTAGGACTAAGAAAGTCAAGGAAGTTTTCCTTCAGGAACATTTAAACTGAGACTTCAGAGAGGATTGGGAGAAGAGTACCCTGGATGTGTGCAAAGTCCCTGAGCTGAGAATGAACCTCATGACTGGAATATAATGAAAGTAGGAGATACAAGAAGATGAAGAAGATGAGGTATACAGGACTCAGGCATTTTAGCTTTCCAGTTCATCAACAAGGATTTTTTATCTTATTCCAATGAAATGGTAAGCTTCTGAAAGGTGGTAAGCAAGGAAACTGCCAAATCAGATATAATTTTCTAAATCATCATTCTCACTGTTATTCTTGAGAGGTCTTTACTTATTTATTTATTTATTTACATGTGGTGCTGAGAATTGAACCCAGTGCCTCACACATGCCAGGCCAAGTGCTCTACCACTGAGCCACAACCCCAGCCCTCTCACCGTTAAGTGAAGAATGAATGGGAGAGAGACAAGCATGGATTTAATAAATAGTGAAAAGTCTAATGCCATAAGTAATGAATGATGATAGGGCAAAAGATAGAAGAAAAGGTTTGTGAGAGAAAGATGGAGATCGGTTTGAACATTCTCAGTTTCAGAGGTCTATGATTTATTCAAGTACAGATATTAAATAAAGTGTTGAATATACAGGTTTGGAGCTCACCCAAGAAAGCCTGTATCAAAGATGTTCACTGGGAATTCATCAGCATAGAGATGGAAGTTGAAACTCTGAAAGGGCATGAGATTATTTGGAGGAAAGACCAAAAGAAATAAGAAAGCCAAGGCAAAGTCCTAAAGAACTCTAAACAGAGAGAGGCATGTAGATATTACAGCAAGAAGACAAAGCCTGTGTGACCACATCTGTTTACAACAGAAAACAGAATAAAATCACTTTTAGAACTAGTCAGGCTGGGGTGGGGAATGAGAGTTCAAGAGGAGTGAAGAAGGTATGAAATTGTTACTATAGACAGAATAGAACCTGGTAAAGGTTGGTGATCATTAATCTTAGGTAATATCCATCAGCTCAGAAGGAAAGAAATCAAAGGAAGAGTAGAAAAAAACACAGCTTCTGACTCATGATCCATTCTTTAGCCTCCAGCCTCAGGTTTCTCCACCTTTCTATTCATATTACATGCCACTGTGGATTCTCCATAAAGTTTAATTCCTGTGTCCCTTTAAAGAGGACTAGATTACTTACTACCTGATCACATAGTAAACATTGCCTATTGGCTATCCCCCTAACTTTAAATCCCTACTTTATTCTCTACTCTCTCTAACACTATGTCCTGGATGAACTCTTGTTTATCATCTTCATACTGCTATGTGTACAACAGCTACTCAATGAACACTTCATAAATAGATTTAAGGTTTGACTGGCAAGGATCTTCTAAACTATGAAACTGAGAACTGCCAAAACTCCCTTCTGGTTTGTGTTTCCCTGATAGACATGAGGAACTCTTCCTTCTAGTCACAGGAAATTTGCACCAAGTCTGTATTTCTGGAGTGCCCAGTACAGAAATGGTGCAACTGAGAGGACCAGGAGGGGTGAAGCTGCCCAGAATTCTTTTGAGGAAACAAGACCAGGTGTTGTCACTTCCATCCTATGCACAACTGTCTTTCTCCACCTATAGATTCAACTCAGTGCCACCCCAGAAGATTTCACTATGAAGTTTATATAACTTCCAAAGAGCTAGAGGGCAGAGGGCACACCTATTGACTTATCCATTTCCTAAGTCTGCAGTCCAGTTGCTCTGTACCCAAACATCTTCAGTTAGAATGTTGCCCTAAAATGTGTGAAAAGCTACCAACTAAGAGGGAATAAGCAGAAAAAGAAAGAAAAGCCTACAAAGAGTTTCACTAGTTTTCCATGTTCATACCTTTGCAGCCAGTCGACACTCCATCACTCTGGTATTGAAATGGGAAGTTGCTGCCTTATTCATTTCCACACAACTGTTGGCAATCACAAATACTGCTCCACTTGGGAGTTTCACATCAGTTGCCCTCAGAGGACTAAATTCTATCAACTTGGCCTATTGGAAGAAAAATGACAGATGAGATATAATTGATTAGGATTCAGAAAATGCTTAAACATTTATGTATTTATTTATTTTACCAAAGTCTTCTCTCAAAATACATTCATTTAAATAGCATGTATTGGCATCCAGTCACTGTACCAAGCACTGGAGATAGAACAGTGAACAAGACAGATAGTGTCCCTCCCCTCACAGAGCCTACAATATAGTAGGAAAGATAGTCAAGTTGACTGACAAATACATTTCCAAGTTGTGTTACAGTGGTGGCAAAGCACACGATACTATATACTTAGTTGAAGCACCTGATCAGATACATCCTAGTGTAACTCCTTTAAAACAGGAAAATCTAAACTGAGAAGTAAAAGATGAGCAAGAGTAGGGCAGAAAGAGATTTCTTTCCTCAAATGGGACGTCAAGAAGAAGAAAAAGTTTATGCAAGTCCAGAGGCAACAAACAATGTAGGGTATTAAGAGTTTTGAATATTGAAAGTTGGCTGGAGTTTAGAGTTTGAGGAGTGAAAGGTGGTGAGAAGTTACAATGAAGGGGTAAAGTAGGGGTCAGAGGATGAAGTACTTTGCCAAAGTCCAAAGAATCTGGACTTTGTTCAGACTCTATACCTAATTTACATTAACATCAGTACTCTTGTCATCGTGTCTCTTGTCATGTCTCATCCAAAACACCTAGAGTATTTTTTTAGCATTAAGCCAAATTTCCTCATGCCTCATGTCTTTGGCTTAGGAAAATCAACAACAAATATTCTTAACAAGAAGGAATCCAGGTGTTCTCTTGGAAGATAGCCAAGCCTGTAGGAATGTGACGAAAAACTAAGAAAATATCTTAAAGAAATGTCTGCTTCTATTTTGGAAATGGGCAGTTTATGGGTAACAACAAAAACCTCTGTCTTGCCTAAAGGAGTTGATGGCCAAGGGGAAGTAATATCCAGTGAAGGAATTCATTCCTGGCTTACTGTCAACATTCTTTTTCCCACCACTGAAACCCCAAAAATGTTGACAGAGAAAAATGATACCAAAGAGTAAATTATAAAAAGAGGAGTTGTGAATACATGTGGTAAGAAAACTAACATTTAGGTTTAAAGCCAACATGAGACTATGAAAATGCCATGAAATGAAGTGATTTAGGACAGGAGCAGGAAAGGAGGTTTCAGTAAGTAGGAGTTGGGAAACCTCATCTTAAGAATGAAGACACGGGTCAGGGAAAAACCCACAGGAGAAAAATAGACTTGAGATATGATTCTGGAGGAGACAGAGGCTATCAACATGAAACGGAGTAAATTAACCAGTGATACAAAGCAGTTGGGAAAGAACATTCTATAATATAGCCTAAAAGAAAATGTTGCTTATAACTAAGCATGCTGGGAAGTTCAAGGCCTTCTTCTCCTATGGATTTTTCCCTGTTGATATTTCCAAATAATACAATGACACCTACAGTTCCTTCTTCTGCAAGAAATGATATGGACTGGTCCATGCCTCCTCCTTCAGTTCCAATATAACGCTCACTCTTGGCACAGATTTCTGCAAGCTCCACCTGGAAAAGTAAAAAACTGATTTAAACTGTAAATCATTTTTTATTCCAGACATGGCATATAGGTTTGAATTTCAGTGCCAACTCTGATCAATTAATAGCAGCTACCTGGAGCAATGTGTTAACAAGAGCTCCAGAGTACCATTGAGTCCAATATGAAAACATATCAACATCATTTAACAACTGTGCTATGGATATGGAATGAAATATTGACTGTGTATATTGTTCTTACTCTCTCTAAAAGATTCAGTTTCTCCCATCTTTCTCTTTACTCCATATCTCTCTAGACTGGTATTACTGAAAATCTCATATTCATTTATGCCTCAGCTTCCTTTGTCTCCCAACAGTGAACTATTCCAGTCTTGCCAAAGTCAAAGTGGGATCAAATGGGTCCCTAGTTGCTAGTATAAAAGTAATGCCATTTCTTTGACATCTCCATTAAATGTAAGAATATAACTTCCAAACAAGATGAAGAGGTCCTACAGACGAACATAGTTCTAATCTAAACTGAAATCTCAAAATATCTATTTAAGAATTTTCAATGACTTCCTACTGATTAATTAGTAAGTCCAAACTCCTCAACCTAGCATTTCAAAGCCTTCCAAACTCTGGAACCAATCTGCATATGAAAGTGTATTATCTACCGTTCTTTTCCCATTAGCTATGTCTCTTGGATCACTCACATATTTATACAACCTAGTATCACTTCCCATCCTCTTCTTTATAAATCCTGTTTCTCCTCAATATCCAGCTATAGGCGAGTCACTGTGCTGGCTGCTCAAGTCTTCTTCCATCATGAAGTCTTCCTGAAATATTATTTGCACGATGGTGTCTACTTTCTATGAACTCCTACAACACTCATAGTCACTATAATCTATTTACTCACATTACTACTCATTCATTCACCCTTTTAATACTTGATCCAGTCCTTTATTTCTCATATATGAATTGCAAGATGTTTACGGTGACCATCCTGAAACACTAACAGTGCAGTGCTTGCCTGCTTGCTTGCCAACATCTTAATGCTCATACCTCTCAGTCTGGTCTTTAATGACTTAACCCCTGCTCATTTCTCCAACTCACTCTCCCACCACGATTCCCCATAACCCTAAGCTCCAGCTATGAGAAATACTGAACAAATGCTCTTCTTTCTCACCACCAGGCTCTCTCACTTCTCAGTGTCTTTTCAAGTATGATTTTTTGTCCTCCTCATTCAATCCTCCTCTATCCCCCAATCAGCTCCCCAAACATCATCTCCCTCAGGAACTGACACCACCACCCACACTTACACATACCACATAATTCTTCCTCTTTACCCCTTATTTATAACTCTATCATCATTTTTGAACTACTCTTTAAATGTTGGTTTACTTATCTCTATCTACCAGGCTATGAAAGCCCATATGAAAACACCTATTCCAGAGTGCTCTAGACTGGATCACAGTATTTATTATTGTTCTTTAATTGTGTCACTTTTCTATTACATCTGCTTTCCCCAGAAAATTCTGAGTCTTGTGAAAGACAGAGAATGTACCCTTTTGTATCACCTACTTCACACAAGGCCAAGCATGTAGCAAATACTCAGCAAACACCTGCTACCGAAATTTTCTGAGAATAGCTACCCAAACATCATCTGACAGATTCCACAAGTGTCATAGTTCTTGCTGGTCATGTGGATTCACTAACATTAACTCTGTCTTGTGACATGAAGTAAACTTGGAATTTTGACGTAAGGGGCATTACACATGGCCTGCTGACCCACAGAGCCAGTGACCTGTCCATAAAGGACAAACTCAAAATAAATTAGTAACCTAAATGTCAAAACTTGGATTTAAAATATAGAGAAAACATACCCAGATGAAGCAATGTATGCAGCATTCAGTGAGGTCTGGGTACCCACCTAACTGTGACCCTGAGCCAGTATGAAAAGTCACCTCCTTCTGAGCATGGTGCATGCCTGTAATTCCAGCAACTAGGTAGGCTGAGGCAGGAGGATTCCTAGTTCAAGGCCAGCCTCAGCAACTTAGCAAGGCCCTAAGCAACTTAGGAAAACCCTGTCTCAAAATAAAAAAATAAAAAGGGCTGGGGATGTGGCTCAGTGATTAAGTGCCACTAGGTTCAAACCCTGGTACCAAAAAAAAAAAATGTCATCTCCTGCTCAACAGTAATAATAGCCATATTTACTGAGTATCAGGTGTGTGTCAAGTATGCTAACCGTCTCCTTTAAACCTCCAAACAATATTCTGCTTCTCACCATTATACAGACGAGGACAGTTTAGAGACACATAATGGACACAGAGGAGCCAGGACCTGAATTTCATCTGTATGACTCTAAAGCCTGTGTTCTTTTAACACTGAACTTCAATTACTTTCCCCCAAAATGGAGCTAATATAAACCATTTTTTCACTATTTCAAAGGGATATGAAACAACATATGAGAGTCACCAAAATTTAAATATTCTTCCTCTTTAAAAGGAAAGAAACTAGAGCATTGAGAGGTTTATACTTATTAATTACTTTTTTTAAAAAATCTCTTGATGTATGGCAAAAATTAAATGCTTTAATAGAAAGAAGATGTTAATTTCTCAAAACGATTTATCTGGGCAGAATTCAGAGGGCAATCAGGGGATATCCCTGCACCTTAGTGTTAACTCTTCTGCTGAATTCTAACAAATCAATCCCATAACTGGAAAGACAATATTCAACAGGTATAAATGGGGAGAACACAAAGAAAGTGAAGATAAAGAAGTTAAAAGATGGAAGACAGGATGAATTCAATTATAGCGCCCCCCCCCCGAATGTGTAAGGAATTTAGATGTAAAATCAGTGCCAGAAATCTCCCAATCTCAGTTCAAACTCTAACTCTCCTGTTTACTAGCTGTGTGACCTTAAATTGCTCCACTTTTTTGAGCTTCCATTTCTTTGTATATTTTTACCAATAATAATAATATTAATTATAATAAGACTCGTTGAGCACTACTACATGCTAGGTACTATTTCATTTGCATTGCCTGAATTATTTACCTCTCATACAACCATGTAAAATAGGTATCCATATTACAGATAAGGAAACCAGGCAGGTTAGTGTAGGTAGGTAGTGTCAGTTAATACTGACACTAGGCTAGAAATTACAAAAGCTAAAATTCAAATTCAAATTATCTAACTCCAGGACTCATACTCTTAATCATTATGCTATACTACCTGCCATTTGTAATATGGAGAAAAAGATCCACCTCACCAGTCATGGAATTATTTTGATAATTCAAAGAATTAAATAAACAACTTCAAATAAGAGTAACTCATAGTGCTCTAAAATACTATTCAATTGTTAACATTATTTTTACAAATGTAAAAGGAATCATTTGATTTAGGCAAGAAAGTAGTTAAATCTCAAACCAAATAAATGTGAAGACATTATAACTACATGGAATACAGATCCATTTTTTAAGTGTTTAAGGAAAAATAGAATTTAAAAGATTCTGGATGCCCCTAAAAAAGTCAATTCAATGAAAGGGAATAATGAAACCTGAGGTAAACAGAAAAATTTGTGTCCTCCTTAAAGCATTTTGGTTCAACTGAGGCAAATATCTAAAATTCCTTAATCCCACTAAGCAAAACATGCCCATACTAAAAAATTCAACTACAGGGTCATTGGCTGACTTTCCCAGTGCCCTGACCCCTCAACCCAGTATTAAAGCAGAAAGGTCAAATCCTAAATGGTCAAGAGATGTGAAGAAACTAGAAACATTTTTTTTAATCTCAAATTCTATTTAAGGAAAACACTTGCTCACTTTGGACAGTAGTCAACAATTAGTTAGACCCAGAGCCTAAGCCAGAGAGGGTATGACCTGAACTCAAAGAATCATTAATGGAGGGACCTTAACAGCACTATGTTGTAAATGGAAGCAGAGAATGCCTGTCATTCTGGATGATGTGAAGGAGGCATGTGAGCCTAACCACGCCTTTGCAGTCTTTTGGGACACTAGAAATAGAACCATAAAATATCCTCCAGGAATTATACTCAGAGTGACTTGCAAAGGCACTAAATCAATACTCCACACTGAACTTATATTGTGCAAAATCTTCACAGGAATAAGAAGGAGCTGTCAAAACACATTAATGAAGTGTATGCAAAATAAGTCTAAGGGAAGCTAACCACAGAAAAAACTGAAATGAATTCAGGGACCCAATTATGTTTGGCAAAAGGCACAGTCATCTTTGCACCTGATAGCTGAGGAATCCTGAGACTTTTCCACTTCTTCCCACCTCCCAAACATGCACAACCTGAAAACCCTCAAGCAGGAAGAGCATAGCTCTAACCAGAGGGCTTCCTTCCCCTTTCCACCAACCTATTTTTTTTGCTCTTATACTGATCACCTCAAGAACCTCAAGGACCTCCAAACCAGTCACTGTAGTATTTGACTCTCTATCCTTCCTTCAAAATGCTAATTTCTGAGAATCATCAGGGAAGAAATGTGACTGCCTGAGAAATCGCCAACATTTGTGCCCAGTAAGTAGTATCTGTTTTGACTTTTGCCCTCTGGACAATTATAAGAAACCTTACGTTGTTCACAGACATCACTTAAAACTACTGAAGATGGTTAATAGGGCCAGTTTAGTCCTTTGAGTGATATTATGATTTAGATATGAAGTGTCCCCCAAAAACTCATTTGTAAGACAATGCAAGAATTTTCAGAGGTGAAACGAGTGGATTATGAGAGCCTTAACCTAATCAGTGGATTAATCCACTGATATGGATTAACTGGGTGGTAACTACAGGCAGGTAAGGTATGACTGGAGGAGATAGGGAATGTGCTTTTGGGGTTTATATTTTGTATATAGTCAGCGGAACTCTTTCTCTGCTTCCTGCCTGCCATGTCTTGAGCTGCTTTCCCTCACCACACCCTTCTACATGATGTTCTGCCTCATTTCTGGTCCAAAGCAATAGTGTTGACCATCTGTGGACTGAGACCTCTGAGACTATGAAGCCCAAATAAACTTTTGGTCACAGTGACAAAAAAGCTGACTAAAACAAGTGGTTTTCTCAAAGCAGCCTGGGAAGGAACTAAAAGTCATGTGGGCTCCCTAAATAAACAGCTTACCCATTTGCTGGCCTGAGAGACTCTGGGTAAAAGGAGAAATAACAAGGTTAGATTTAATAGTCACTGAGAAGGGCCAAAGATTCATGAATATTTTGCCTAGCTAAACCTGAATATTTATACAAACAATAATAATTTTAAACAACTCAAGATAATACAATGAACTCAACTTTGTTTAGCAGTTCTGCTAATAAGATTGTCAAAAATAGAATTACATAGAAAGGAACATTAATCTCTTTGAGTTAGTTAACCAAGCCTATGAGAAGCCTAACTATTTAGAACAGAACCTTAATCAAGACAGAATCTGCTAATGTCACAAGGTTGAAAAGTTCCCAATAAGTAATGTAGGAAATAAAAAAGGAGTTCAAACATTAAAACAATCAAAAACTGGGAAGAAACAGTGAGGAAGTTCTCAAAAGTAAATCTGAAAAATCTGCTAAAACCTGGAATCACTGGAGTACTTATTAAGCACTCATGAGTGATGATATCACAAAAGAACAGAAGTGGACACTTTCTGTAACAGGATTTAGTGAAACTGGAAAAGGCAGTAGTTGCAACATGTGGCTCTAAAACTCTCTGAGATACTCAGTGAGAGCAAAGTCGTAGTCTTTGATTTCCTCCAAACCCGAAAGACACAGAGGGACACCACTTCTCTAACCTACTGAACTGCAACTGAAGTTGTTAAGGGATCCACATTCTGAAATGGGGCCTTCGCCAAGGCAAGACACAGCATTTTATGGGAACTAATTTGGGATTCTTGTCCATGGAGATCCTGAGAAAATACCTATGACAGGCTTCTTCTAGACTTCAACCATCCCTGCCTGTACTACATGAAAAGGAACCTTCTTGGTAGATAGATGACAATGTACAACCTTTGATATTTCTACAGATATGATCTGGATAGGCAAGGGTGTGTGGCAAAATTATTAAAATATTAATATGAATCTAATAGGCAAAAATGAGATGCAAAGGAAAGCAAGAGTATAGTACATTTTTTGTTCCTCCAAATATGATCTTGAGATGAAGTGTCAGTGTCTGCTGGGAACTGTTTAGAAGTACACAATCTCAGTCCCCTCCCCAGACCTGCTGAATCAGAATCTATAATTTAACAAGATCCCCAAGTGATTTGTAATCACAATGAATTAAAAAACACTCCTTTAAATGATTTCTTGCACTGTGAGTCTTTCTTGATAAACTGAACAGAGAGGAAAGAATCATATGAAAAAAGAGAGGAAAGCTAACAAATGACAAATATTTTCCAAGGGTAGACACTATAGAGGGTATTTTCTATATGCTATCTTATTTAATTTCCAAAATAACCCTGAAATGTCAGAACTATTGCTATTTCATAGAGAAGGAATTGAAGCTCAAAAAAGTCAATAAACTAGCCTAAGGTAAGACTCAATTCCAGATAGGACTGACTCCAAAGTCTACCAGGCTACTTTATCACTCTGCTTCATAGAACAGAGACTGTGCCCAGACACCAGGCTCTAGTGAGCTGATGGTACATAATTTTGGCATACTCACATTTAACTACCTTTCATTAGAATAAACAAAATTGATCATGAGCCCTAAAATACAGACATTGTTGAGTTATTACAATTTCACTTTGTTTTCTCCTTGGGTTAAAAGAAAATTACCTCACTGGATGGTTTGAGGCATGGAGGACTTTCCCATCATCCACACCCAAACACAATCCCAAACAAGTCATTCCCAAAGAGCCCAGTGTTTTTCATTGTCCCATATCCCACAGTGATCTCAATATGAGGTTGATATCTTGGTGTGATTTCAGTGGCCTGGAAGTGACAGCAGTTTATATGTTGACCCAGACTCCATTCTAAGCATTTTTCATGTACCAACTCCTTCAAATTCTTGAGAGAAGTTTCTTTACTAAATGGATTTTATAATGAAGAAATTGAGGCAAAGAGAGGTCAAGTAAGCTGCCCAAGATCATTCATTAGTAAGAGGCAGGGCCAGGACTTGAACTCAGATTCTTGGCTCTATGCTTCCAAGTACAATAATAGAACTTATCCCTAACAGGAGAGAGATTTTGGGGGTGGGCCAGGTACCCCAAAATTGGAACCCAAAAAAGCTTCCTTCCTTATTTATCTCTCACTAGTACAGCTAATTTATTCCCTTTCATTGTTGAAATTCTAAAAGAAATTTTATAAAGGTGGGAAGTGGGGAGGCAGCAAATACACATCAGGGGTAACTATTATAGGGAAGAGGGGAGGGAGAAATGCCAAGAAAAAAAAATTTATTGTGGGAAGACAGCAGGAGGCAGATGCCTGACCAGACTGATGGAATCAGACAAGAATATGACTCAAGTCACTGCTACTAAATACGAATGGGCCTCTAACGCCTGTGGTAAAGGCTGGTGTCGCTTCCGTGGCTGGTAGATTGCTTATTTTGGCTCTGACCTTCCAAAAACGCTAAATAATGATGATAACAGTAGATGGGTGGCAGGCCTACAATATCTGTGGTTTGGCAAATGTGTCTTGGAACTGCATGTCCCTTCCCATGGGACCCTCCCACTTCCAAGGGAGTGCTCTTCATACTGTGCTTTGAACAGCACAGTTCTGTCTCACCCTTGAAAATCAAGCTGCAGGAATTCTGATAGTAAACCAATCTGGACCCTATGGGAGAAGGCAAAGAAAAGAGGGGACATTCAGTAATCGATTATTGTTTTTCCTCCAGTATAAGAATTATTATTAGAAATAACACCTGATAATTTTCCTAATAGGGATCTAATAAAATATACACAGACACAACCAAAGAGAAAAAATAACTACTGTGAATCATCATTTGAATCAGTCAAATACAAAATGTAGTCCTCACATTCACCTAAGGATTCTATGTAAGTAGCAGTCAAATCATAGATTTTGACACAAAGAGGGAAAACTCTTTAAAGAAAAGGCAAGGTTGTTCAAAGATTGTTACTCAAAATAGATTTTACTGGTTTATGCTCAGATGTTATACCAAAAGAATCTACCAAATGTCATCATAAGAAATAGTTGTGTGAATACAACTTCTGCATTTTTTTTCAGATTGTTACAGAGGTCGTTTTCATTATTAATAAGGTTTTAATATGGCTTGTCCCTACCAAAACTCATATTGAAGCTTGGTTCCCAATGGAAAGGTATTGAGAAGTGCTAGCGACTTTGAGAGACATCTGGAATCATGAGGGATATACTCTTATGAGTAGATTAAGGCTTTCCTTGTGGGAATGGGTTATATATCACAGGAGTTTGGTCCCCATTGTGATGCCATCCACCAAGATTGGATATAGCATGAGGCCCATACCAGATAAAGCTAGCCAATCTTGAACTTTCCTGCCTTCAGAACTGTTAGCTAAATAAACCTCTTTTCCTTATAGATTACTTAGTCTTGGGCACTCTGTTATTGCAATAGAAAACATACTAAGACAATTGCGTTTTGTATGCTCTAAAAAATTCATGTAAGAAATGCCTTTTAAAATTTAGCACACCTGGGGTTAGGATTGTGGCTCAGTGGTAGAGTGCTTGCCTAGTATGTGTAAGGCACTGGGTTGAATTCTCAGCATCACATACAAATAAATAAATAAAGGTTCATCAACAACTAAAAATTTTTTTTTTTAATTTAGCACACCTAAACATATTGCCTCTTCTGAAGAATCTGAATGATTCCCCCAACTTTGCAATTTCCCTTTTCACCTTGTCTTCTAGAAATCTTAGTAAATAATATTAAACAGAACAATTACATCAAGTAATTAACAGAGTGTCTGTATTCCTCTTTCTTTTGCCCTGGCTTACTACTTCTAATTTATTGACCTTATTGAACATACATTCTCGATCATACAATCTTGAACTTTTGTTAAAGTAAACAAATAGGCAGTTGGCAATAGGAAGAGAAAAAAGTGAGACAAAACAGGCATAAAGTGAAATAGTTGTTAAGAGATGCAATGATAATGGAGAATACTTTTTAACAAGGGAGAATAAGAATGGTGAAGAGATTTGGTAACCATATTTCATAAGAAACAGTGAATGTGTGACCTAAAAAAGAATAAAAGGAGCCAGAAGAGGTTCCCTCAAACTCTGAAGGATCAATATCAAAAGAAGAAAAAAAATGGGGATTTAGGTAAAAAGGGTAAATTTTGATTAAATATAAGAAAAATCTTTCCAACGACTACAGTGGTCCACAAATGAAAGGAACTAATTTGTCAAGCAATGAGATCCCTAGAATTCTCAAACAGAGGCTAGAAAATTATCTCTTGTGAATGTTGAAGAGCAGAATTCTGCTAGGGTTGGGATGTGACTAGAGTAAATATGCATACAGGGAGAGAATCCTGAGATCTGGGGTTCAGATCTGGGGCCTCTTAACTGCAGGGAAAACTGTACATTGCTGACAGCCATCTATGAACCATGTATGTGAATTGAGCCATGTTCAAGTCATAGGCAGGAAAGTTGCTGTCTTGGGAACTTCCAGGCGGAAATCCACTGGTTCAAGACCTTCCACTTCATGCTGGCACCCTGACCTGCTCACCACTCAAGTTCAAGCATAGGTGTAGCTTGCCAAACACAATCAACCATTTACTGCAAGACCCCTGCCACACCAGCAAACAAACACTGAAACAAAACTCCTCCCACTGAAACCTTATCCCTGCCTTTGATGTATTCCTCCTTAAATAAAGAATTGGAAACTTTTTCAGCTGTTCAGTTCTGGTTCCTATTAGGACTGGAACACTCATCAGGTACTCCACTTTTTTAATATAATCTTTGGTTTTGTCTCTTTTACTGATTATTTCACACTTTTCATTTTCTCAGGCAGCTCACACCTCTGAGCAGGAATCTGCTCTGTCCAGGTACTGGCCACTCTGTCATAGTACATTTTCTTGCTCTCTCCCAAAGTTTAAAATCTTATAAATATTGTGCTCAACTAAGGATAAAGGTGAATGTAGACACGCTAGAGACAAAAGGATCAAATTCTCTGCCCTTTATGGGCCCGGTAAGTTAAAAGAGAAATTCATGAAACAGGAAATTTTCATTTTGCCCTCTCCCCCAAAATGTGGATTATTGGGGACTCTTGTCCATGTCATTGCCTCAGGCACATGCTGAGATGAAGCTTCCTTCACCCTCCATGCATTCCACCAGGTCCCCCTTTCTGCACTGCACAATGTTCCCCAATGAAGGGCAGCTCCGGACAGATTCATTTGGTCTTTCAGGCAGCATTTCTGTATATGTACTCAGAGCTCTACACCACACACATGGGAGGACCAAAGTGCCAAGACCCATATCCACTTTCATGAATGGGCACTCTTACTACAAGTCCCAGCCCAAAGAGAATCTAATGTAGAGGTTAAAAAGCTGTTGGAGAAAACTTATCCTTTGGAAAATTGTCTCATTGCAATCTCTTACTCTAGAATTTCATTCCTTGTTGAGTACCTACATGTAGTGTAACACTCTCCAAAATATAAGTGTTATAAATACTGTATTCAACAAGAGATTAATGTGGAGAAACAATATTGCAAATGGCATTGCATAATCACTCTTGGATGTAAATATAGAAATGTGAGGCAACCGTTTAACAGACTATTGATAGAAAAGCTCAAAGGAAGGGAAAATAATTTCTATGAAACAGGAATTAACCAAGATCAGAAGATGTGCCCAAATGGAGCTAATAAGACAAGGGGTTAGGCCCAGTGGTACACTCCTGTAATCCCAGCAACTCTGGAAACTGAGGCAGGAGGCCGGCAAGTTCGAGGCCAGTCTCAGCAACTTAGCAAGATTCTGTATCAAAATAAAAAATAAAAAGGACTGGGGATATAGGTCCATGGTAAAGCACCCTGGATTCAGTCCCCAGTATCAAAAATAATAATAATAATAATGAAAAAGAAAAAGAAAAGGGAAAAACTCCAAGGGGGAATTGATGATCATTTCCAATAGACACCAGTCAGGGCAGGGCCCTGGCTATTCTGAGAGGTGGCTGTGGGCTCTACTATGGACTAAACATCACCCTGCATCAGCCACTGTCCAGATATTACCTGTGCCTCAGAATGCAGCTCTGCTCACTTTCCTTCTTCCCCTCACGATTCTGTCCTTCTACTCCTTTTGGGAAGATAAAAATTGCTTATTTCTACAGAGGAAGTTTTAATTCTACATAGCGTTCTGGAATACTTGTGTTTTGTGTTAACACATGACATAGTAACTTTTAAAAATTAGTAAATTTTTGCCTGGCACCTCCTACATGGCTTTTGCATCTCAACTTACTGCGTAACGCCTTCCCCCAAAACTACCCCTTCCCATATGAATGGGATTCTCCCCATTTTTCTCAATGTCTGTTTCCTTCATAGCATTTATCACCCTCTGTATATAAAAATTTACATGGTTACTTAATATTGGTCTCCCCTATTAATCTAAGCTCCAGGAAGGGAGGAAGTATTCTGTTCACCTCTGTATCTCTATACCTAATCTAGTTGTTAACAAATAAATGTTGAGTGAAAGAATCAATGAGCATACAATGTGAATTTCCTGTCCTCTTACTAATCTCCCATATATAGAGATAAAAATTTGCACCTTATAAATGAATATGTACCAAACAGAAACCCTGGGACTATTTATTACTCAGTCATTGCATGACGTTGGCACATCTTGGAAAGTGGAAATCTAGAATCTGGTTTTTGCCTTCAGTCAGGTACCTGCCCCTGGATCTACAAACTGTGGTGGGGTATGTGTTTGGGTAAGTCAATGGGAGATATGGGATTATTTGTGTGAACCGGGCAATCAAGAGATAAATTGTTAAAACCTTGTAGTAATTGGAAGGGATGGGAAAGAGGACAGTGTTCCCAGAAAACGTTAGAGATGGGAAGGGAGTAGCCAGACACAGGAGTTCATTATACTGAGTTTTATAAATAATGTACTAATTTAAGGAGACTGAGAGTAGTGGCTAGCATGAGATATGATGAGAGACATATGCTGCAGTCATCTCCATTATCCCAATTAACAACCAGCCAATCTAGAACCAGCACTGCCTAACGGACCAGCAGCTGAGAGAAGATATCTTAGCCTAGCCAAGATAAAAAGAACTACTATAAAGCTAAAACCAGTTCAAATGGTTGTTATTTTAAGCCACAAAGTTTAGGGGAGGTTTGATACCTCAGCAAAAGCTAACTAATATAATTAATACCTGCCTTTTTATTTCAGGACATACACCTAAAGTAAATATCCCTTTTTTTGTTGTTGTTTTTTGTTTGTTTGGGTGGTTGTTTTTGTTTTTATGGGTTGTTTTTGGCAGGGGGTTTGGTACTGGGAATTGAAACCAGAGGCCTTAATCACTGAAAGACATCACCCACCCTTTTTTTTATATTTTATTTAGAAACAGGGTCTCAGTGAATTGCCTAAGGCCTCGCTAAGGCTCTGAGGCTGGCTTGGTGATCCTCCTACTTCAGCTTCCAGAGCTGCTGGGATTATAGGTATGTGGCACCGGCACCGCACCTGGTGCTAAACATTCCTTTTTAATCAAGTGAGCTTCAATGGCCTATCTTCCCTTGCCAGCAAAAACATTAATAATTCACATTTGCATTTGAAAATATTTTATTTTCACAGAAGCCCAAAGAATATTCAATTTTAAACATTTTGGGTTTAAGAAAATGAGACTATTCACACAATTACATATGTGCTGGACACTTGGTCTCCACTATGTCAGTGTTGAAGTTGTGGAACCCCTTGTAGGGTTTAGTGGGAGATAATTAGGTCACTAGGGACACAACCTTGAAAGAGGTTAATATAATTATCTTGGGACTCTGGTTAGTTCCCATGAGAGTGGATTGTTTTAAGAAGAGTGAACCTGGTCCTTGGATCTCTCCACCTTCTGTCTTGCCATGTGATCTCTCGCTCTCACATGTGCTCCTACCATGATGCCATCTGCCATGTTGTGATGTGAGCAGATTCTGGTGATATACTCTTGAACCTTCAGAACTGTGAGTTATGTATCTTATCTCTATGTACCTAGCCTCAGGTATTTGGTTACAGCAACACAAAATGCACCAAGACACATATTACACTTTCCAAGGCTCCAGGGTCATCTCTTCTATAGTACATCAATTTTTAGATTATATTTACTACCAAATAAGTATTCCATTGCTTTTCACAAAAATAGATTTATGGCCTAACACCTGCTTACCTCTACCAGATGTCTACATTTGATTTTATCACATAAGCAGTGATCCTGTCAAAATGAACTAATTTAAACTTTCTGATTATGCCATGTTCTACTCTGCCTCTTATCTTTGTAAATATTCTTGCTGTATTTGTTCAATAAATATAAAGGGCCAACCATAGGCAAAGCATTGTTATAGTTTCTAAGGGTACGGTAGGGGAACGGGGAACAAAAAATAATTCTAAACCTTTCTGCCCTTGTAAATGCTCTGTAATAAACTAAATTTAAGCAATGACTATTCTAGGAAGTTTTCCTGATTGCCTGGAATCTGAGTTACTCTCTCTACTCCATCATAGCAGTTATCAGGATAGCACAGTAGTTAAAGCATGTGTTTCCTCATCTGCAAAGTGGGAGTTGTGATAATTACTCAACTTCCTTGGGTCACTGTAAGGATTTTAAAACCCTAGCACATTATTAGTGCATAATTAACATTAACTATAATTATTGGCCAATCAGGAATCAATGTCCCACTGCCTCCGGATCTTTACACCTACTGTTCTCTGAATCTGAAATGCTCTTGTCTCAAAATTTCTGCTCAAATATCACCTCATTAGATGGAATATCCCTGATGTCCCCAAAATATCTTAATACCCCATGCCACTCTCCATCTCATACCTGGCTTTTTCTTTGAACAACTTATATTATCTCTTTTTTGTTTTTGGTCTCTCTTCCACCCCACTCAAATGTAAGTTCTATGAAAGAAGGCACTTCATTATAATCACTGTTCTATCCCAATGCCTAGAATGGAATCTGGCACAAAATAGATATTCTATAAAAATTTAATTGAACGCATGTGAGACAAATGTAGTTTCCTTGAATTGTAGGATTTAAAGAAGGTACACATATTTTATTTTCATCCCAATACTCAAGGTGATAATAAATCCAATCTTTGGTTAAGATTATGGGTTATTTTTAAATTTAATTTTAAATATATTTTTAAATTCCGTAATGTTCTATGATGAGAGAACATTACTTTTCTGGTACTAAAAATGACTTTTAAGGAATCTTTAATCATTCCTGATGATATTTAAAAATTCAATTTTTTAAGAAATATATTTTTACCCTTTTAAGATGTTACACTGTATTTCCTATTTCTACTCATGGCTTTGAGAACCCCCAGCTCATGAACTAGCCCTCAAGACTAAAACTGACACTTGAAAATGCTTCTCATGCCATTACTTTCTGTCGATAGGTATGTTTTTTAACTAAAACATCCTAATTAGAAACTACTTGATTTTAAATTTCTGGTTAACAAGTAAAAAACACTCACTGTACTACTTTGTATCGGCTATATAATGCCCATCTCCTTTCTCCAAAGGAAAGAAAATTAGAAAGCAGAAAATAGGAGAGCATGAATCTTTACACTCAAAAAGATTATAATTGGGGTAACAAAGAAAGTTTCCTCATTGCCGAGCAGTGTACATCTTTATGAACTTCTTCATTTTTGGTAGCCTATTATGTACCAGAGGTGCTTATTCTGTGACACTGCATCTCCTGCTCAATTACTTCCTCCATATGTAATAACTCCTTCATCTAAGAACATAAGAGGTAAGATAAAATTCAGGAAATTCAAGTGAGGAGCCCAAGAGCGTCTTTACTAGTACCATTACTATGACAGCTCTACTAATTCACATGTTTGGATTTATGGGACACACGTTCATATCTGTACATAACAAAGCCTATTAACAACTAGGAAGAACCCAACACCCTGTACAAATGCCTGAAACTAGGTACATTTTTAACAACTATGATGGCATACAGTATGGCATGTAGCCATAGGAGAGAAGGTGGAGATATGGGTGTATCAGCTCTATCTGGAACAGAACTCTTCAATAAATGTGAACAAATGAGTAAATTCTCTTAATTAATTAAATAAAAGCCAAAATCATTATTAATGTCATCAGGAAATTATGTTGCAAACAAAACCACATTTTTATCTTATTCAGTTAGGGACCATACTGCCTATTTGAATCAATTATGATTTGGGTCCATGGGGATCCAAAGATTTAAAAAGGGATAGTCTCGATGATTAAAAATTTCACCAGTTTTGCAATTGCAATCTAAAATGAGAAGCACTAAAGTGAGGTCCTACAGGCCAAGGAACTTTAATTTAGTAGGGGGAAATCCATTAAGTCATTGTACAACTATGGACTTAGCCACAGTCCGAGTTTGCCATCTCACAAAAGCATGCTAGTAACAAAGATGATACAAAATGAGCAAACACATGTGAATGGTTCAGTGCCTAACAATACAGGATCTGCCTACTATGGATGAGGCGTCACCTCATTAGCAAAGGCTGGCACTATTTATATTTTCTTTCTTATAACACACTAACAACATGACTAAAGAAACCTAAAAAGATCAGATGACAGCCCTGACTTCTATCAAATCCACCCACCTGGAAAGAAAAAAAAAAAAAAAACAGTCAATACATAAGAACGCATGCAGATGACAGGCAGCCTTTGCCCTTGTCAGGCACCCTCAAGTTCACCTGTTCCCTGCAGAAACTCTGGTTTACACCAACATTTATCCAGACAGACTGCAGTATCATTTTTACAGTTATATATACTACTGATCAACTTCTTTTAATCTAACATAAAGCTTTAAAGAATTAAGCCTTGTAGTATAAACCCCTTAAAAGATTATAATAATTAGAGATTCAGAGACACGTAAATATTTGTTAGTCAAACCAAATTCATGTTGCCTGGTATTTTCTTTGGAGCCTGCCCATGTCATTATGCTGAAATGTGATATATACAAACCCTGAGTGACTGCAAGTGAAACAATGTGACCCTATATATACAGTGACAGCTTAAAATTACATTTGCTTTGGTTATTTTTATGTTAGATATCTCAAGCAGTTTATACCAAGCTTAGTACATTTGTTTCCTAAACAAAACAATGGAGGAAAACATGAAAATACTTAAATAGCATTACAACAATAAAGAATTTTTAAATTTTTTGACAAAGTTGAGAATTTGAGACTTTTAAGTCATCAGTATTTTCATTCATTCAACAAATATGCATTGAGCATTGGATTTATTAAAACACACAAGAAGAACTAAACACAGTATCTCTGACACTTCTAACCATTTTTTTCATAATTGTTATTAATAGAAAGTCCACCTTTATGAAAGAGAATTTGTCATATACCTAAACTAAGACAGTCTTTTGGATAGGCAGCAGATCTCTACCTAGCAATTTGTGTTTTTTAAAAAAATTAATATTTCAAGAAACAGAACCCATATAATATGATTCACTAAGAAGGTCATTCATTATAGTATTCTTCAGTGGGGAAAAAGTCTCACTCCAGTTATAAGGCAACCATTTAACAAACCCAAATTGAGAAAATGTTACCCCACCTCCAAAAAAATTGGTCTGGACTCTTAAAAATGTCAACATCAGGCTGGGGCTATAGCTCAGTGGTAAAGCACCTGCCTGGCATGTGTGAAACTGTGGGGTCATTCCCAGCATTGCAATACATACATATATAAATTCAACATCATAGAGGAAGACTGAGGAACTGGAATAAAGGAATGAAGGAAAACTAAAAAAAAAATTAAAGAAATACGGTTATTAAATGCAATGATTGATGCTTGAATAAATTGTGGGTCATAAATTTTTAAAAGGAAAAAATAACAGGAAAAATTGTAAAGGATATTATTCAGGTAACTGGGGAATTGAATATATAGCTATAGGATAACAGTATTGTACCAATGTTAAATTTTCCAAATATGACAATTAGATTTCAATTTTGTGGAAGAGTGCCTTGCTCTAAAGAGATGTATGTAAACTGAAATATTTAGGGGTGGTGTCTATAATTAATATAATTAAGGAAAAAAGTAAGAAGATAAAGACAACGTGACAAGATGTTTATGTGGTTTTAGATGAAAGATATGTGAGTTCATTGCCTGTCCTTGAACATTTCGGGTATGTTTAAAATTTTTGCATAATAAAAAAATATAAGTGGTATATTAAGTCATTTAAATTGTGTTTGTGTGCATGTGTGCAAATGCACAGGTGTGAGAGAAAGAGAAAGAGAAAGGAGAAAGACAGAAGAGAGATTTAACACTGTTGTCAATAATTTCCCCAAATACTGAAGCAAATCAATGAAAATTTCTAAATAGAAAGACATTCTGCATTAAGTCATAATTTTCTATGAATTGTTCCAAAAAGAAGTTTACATCTTCTAAATTTTTCTGATAAATTTTTTGTCCTATCATTAAATTTTCTTTTCCAAGTTTTATAAAACTTTTACCACCAAATTTAATCATCACAATCTATTTGAAGAATTAAAATATTAAATCTGACAATTATAATATTTGTAGTCATGAAAGTAAACTTAAATATAACATGTTATAAAATTAAAAGGAGCATTTTCATTTTCTTTACAATGAAGAGTCCACAGCACGTAAAGTCCTAATTGCTTGAATTTTTGCATATATTTTACAAAGCAATAACACAATTTTTCAGAAGAAACCCTAATCAGTTATTCTCTGGATGCCCTGAAACCACAGGAATCATGACCCATTTTACCTTCCCTGTAACTTGCTTAAATCATAGGAGATTATAGGCTTTAATGACCACACATACTGTTCCACAGGCCCTGCTTCCACTTGATTTAAATAAACACTGTCAAAATTAACAAGTGGTTAATAGCCCAGAATGTCTTCTTATGTGGGATATTACCCAAGATCTTTGAAACAATTGTTATTTTATTTGCATGCTTAAAAGAATTAAATCAGCATATTGGTCAAAGAGTAACCTGGGTGGTACTCATTAAAACCTATTATTTGAAAGTGATACCAAAAAAAGCCAACCTACTCTATATGTTGTAAGATCAGACTGGAGTTGATACAAAGCAGGGGACACACGTGTGTTAACAGCACATCCTGGGTTTCTAGAAGACGAGTTTTATAAACTCTCCCTGTTCGTTATGGAAAATAAAATGAAATAGGATCCTTATTCCTGCTTCTACTATTGCTCCAAGATGTTCCATGGAAAAGAGGTTAATTACAGATAAAGACTTTCACAGGGTAAATTATTTGAATATGTCAAATAAAGTGAATAGTCTACACATATGGAATGAAATTTACAAAACATTAATTTTGTCACTCACCCAGAAAACTAAACCTTCCTATTCTGAAAGATCTGTTCTTTAAAAAAGATTAATTATTGAAGAAAATTAACAAGAAAAACAGTCTAACAACTCAGGCTTTTACATTATTCGTTTTAGTAATTTATCATGGGATCTTTTATCATGTAACATTGAAACAATGGCTGGCAAAATTCGAAGTTGTGAGATAAGAGTTAAAAGCATATGGTATACCACACTGTACAAAATAAAATATTTTATCATAAAAATCAAGCAACTCAAGGTAATTAGCAATATTCATGCACCTTTAACCAGAGTCAAAGACCTGGAATTTTGTCAGGCCAGTTCTCCAGAAGAGTAGCTTCATAATCTAGTATTTTACTAATGACTTGATTGAAACATTCAATAGGCACAATATTTCCTTTTTGATATTTTTCCCCTGAATGTTAATGCTATAGCCTAATGATGACCATCTTTGATTTCCTAGGATACATGAGGGAAATGGTATTCCTCATATGGTTCAGTTCCAAGCAAAAATTCTATGAAAAGTGGGAAGGGAAAACAACAAAGCAAATTTGGAAATCGACTAGAAGATTCTAGTCCCAAAACATGGAAGACTGCCCTTGAGGCTACCATTCCTACGGACTCTACTTTGCTACCATTCCTACGGACTCTACTTTGATCCAAGCTCAGATATCCCTCAAGATGGAGAAAGAAGCCCACCACCAGGACCTTGAAGTATTGTCACTCTGCCCTGGGGTTCTGTGCACCAAGATGACACGGGGGTCAGTAGAAACAAGACTATATCCAAAGAATAGCACCAATTTCCTCAAAAGGAAAATTTTGGCAAGTCAGCAAAGTAGATGTTATCAGAGAAGAAGGTTCAAAGTAGCTAATAGTTGAATATTTAATAAAATAATTCAACCCAAATGACATTTCCTACATCCTCATGTTATCAGCTACCTGTAACAATACTTGATTTTGAGAATAATTGATGATTGCTTTAATTTGTAATATTTTTTCATCTAAATTTCTTTTCCTTTAATTCTTTGTACTAATCACATAACCTAAAAGTAGCCTTTCACTAAGTCTTTCTTCATCATTTCTAGGCTTCATTCTCCTAAATAAACTAACCCCATGTAAAAGTATCTGCCCATCTGTTTGGTTATTTTATCTGTCTCTCCCATCCAGAATATAAGCTCTTTGTCTACCTTACACTTTCAGCCCCAATTTCTAGAACAGTGCATGCTTCAATAAACAGTGCTGATTAAAGGAATGGAAAGTAAAGTTCTTTTTACTATCTAATCCATTTCACTTTGTGGTACCCCTAAATCTCAGGATTAGAAGGAAAATAAAAAGGTTTTCAGTGAAACTAGCCTACTCATTTTCCAGTGAATCAGAACGTCTCACCTGCAGAGGAAATCTACCTTTTAATAATTGGAATGAGAATTATAGATTGTTATTACTATCATCAACATCAGCATTGTAATAATAATGTGGTCATGACAATAATGATCATTACCATTTACAGTGAGCTGGGGGCCCTGTGCTTTATAAACATTATCCTCACAACGAAGTTACCAAGTAAGCATCATTATACCAATTTTGCAAAGAAACATGTTCATAGAGATTGAGTAATATACCCAAGATCACACAGTTCTTGAGGCAATGAGTGAGGAGATCAGGGTCTTTTTGACTCCACAAGCCCTGTTCTTCCCACCATTCTGAGCCATGAATTAGTGAGTAAAATCAACTCCTTTAAATTATGTCCTTTAGACTTTATGATCAGACCAAGCTGCTTTCCTGTCTCCTGATCCTTACCACTGTGGCTATTATTAAAATTAAGAATTATATCCATACACCCAAATTCTAAATAATCTCTAATAGTACTTCTTAAATATCTGGTATATTCAACAACCAAGGAAAACTTAATTTGTAAAATACTTCTTTCTCTTGGTCATTGATTTGGGGGCTATCTACATAAAATACAATTAAATTACTTTTATGTACCTATATTATCCATTAGGCACTAGTAAATAATGTAGGCACTGACTTCATTAAAGTCTTTCATGAGGGGCCAGGGTTGTGGCTCTTTGGTAGAGCACTTGCCTAGCACATGTGAGGCACTGTGTTTGATCTTCAGCACCACATAAAAATAAATAAATAAAATAAAAGTATTGTATTCATCTACAACTAAAAAAGTTTTTTTAAGTCTTCTATAAATACATTGTTTTTCTAGCATCAGTCCTCAGCATTATCACCTAGGAGTGCACCCAGTCTCTTACTTTCAAAGACATCAAAGCCCCGAGAATATTAGAGTTGGAAAAAGTCACAATATACTAGTAAAATACTTCCCAACTCTGAAAACATATCAATACTTATAAATTGCTCAATGCTTTTGAGAGTAAACTACTAAAAACTTAATAGAAAAAATACTCAAAAAAAGAAAATAGAAATTATGTCTATAAAGACTAACCCTAAAAATTAAATTTGAGAAACAGGAAAATTTGATAAATGAAATGTTCTTAGATTTTTCAAAGATAATAAATTAAATATAATCATTTCAAGGAATGTGGATATTTGTAAATTAGGTCAATGTACTTAGTCTTTTTATTGTTGCAAAACATTTTAATTAATGCATGTTTGTTACAAATGCCATTAGAGTTGATAGTAGCAGTGTCATACAAGTGTAAGACAAAGTTTCCACATTATATTCAAGTGGAATTATACTGATTGAATTTAAACTTTATTAACTTGAGGAGTATACGTTTGAAAAATAAAACATTTCTAATCATCTGAAGTTTCCCTAAGTATTTGAGGTGATGCATATGTTAACAAGTTTTATTTAATTATTCCACATTGTATTCATAAATGTATTTAGTTTTAGTGGCAGGAAATATGCAGTGCAGCTTTGAAAGGCTTTGCAATGATTTATAGTGTACAGTATTTGAATCTGTCCTCAGAGCCATGGGAATCTGGGTTTCACTCTCAGTCCTCACACCCTCACTTTTTTTGTTCCTCTCTTTTTCTTTCTCTTTTTCATTTATTCAGTTATTTTAATTAAAACTAAGAGCACAGTGCCCAGAAGTAAAAATATGTGTGGTCAATTCAAAGTGTGCTCAGTTACCCCAGTATCCCCATCTAGTGGGCATTGTAGTTTATTTCATCCAATAAATTCCAAATGGTCAAGTTTATTAAACAAAATAACTGTGAGCAAAAAAACAGAAGAAAGGTAGTAGGTATCTTCCTGGGGATGGAACTCTCAATCAGCATGACCAAGTGAGTTGAATTACATCATTAAACTATGACAAGTACCTATACTCACAGTGTTTCAATTTTATTTAAAATTGCATATAGCTTTTCATTGGTTTGGTTTTGTTTCCAATAAGATCTAGAATCTTGAAATATTTATTAGAAGATTTAGAGGCAAACACAAGTTTAACTAACATACAGTTCTTCAAAAAAATGTAGCCTTAAAAATGGCTTCACCTCTTAGATCACAGAACCTTAGTACTAAAAGGGACTTACTAATAATAGTCTAAATTTGTTTATTTTATTGTAAGAAAACTGCAATTTAGAGACAGGAAGAGACATCACTTCAGTTATAAAACTGGAGAATAATGGAGCCAAAATTCAGACAGCTCTGTTTTGTAGTCCCACAGTTTCACAACAAAACTAGAAGACACTACTTCTGTGGAACAAAGTATTCATTTTGTGTGTTCTTTAATTAATCAAAATATAGTATATAGAAGGAAATGGCTGTTTCATAGATGATGATAGTGATGATAATTTAATCCAATCTAATTGCCCCCTTTATACCAGGCAAGATGCCCATAAGTAAGTGATGTAATCATTTCTTTCTTCAGGGAGAGAAGTCTGTGAATGTATTTATTATTTACCAGACTTGTTGCATTTGTTCTAATCTTAATGGATATATATATCCCTCAAGATTAAAAAGTCATCCCCATTATCAGTTACTGGTGGTTTGCCTGAGCACTGGAAAGGTTGAATGAACTTGAGTCTGTCCACCAATTGCTGTACTTTCCAAATAGTTTTATGTAGTTTTGTTGTTGATGATGGTTGGAGGTTTTAGGCCATAAGGGCAAGTGAGGGCAAAAGAAGTGAAATCTGCATATCTATTTGATATAATGTACAATCCAGAGTTCCAAGTAAACAATCCTGTAACTAGGCTCCATGAAGTCTCTGAGAGGCAGAATTCTGGTCTAAAAAGCTGGCAGTCATTCCTCATTTTACAGAGTTGAAGTGGCCTACCATATGGATCATGGTAAACTCTGAGATTTTCCAAGTGCTAAACAGATGCTAGGTTGCATTATCCATGATTCAAAAGTGTATATCTTATGGCACAAATGCAACTAGAAAAACATTCCTATTTAAAATACAAAATAGTACCAATTTTGGTTCCATTAAGTAAGCTTCTGAAGATACAAAATCAAACATGGTAGTTGAGAGAGCCATGGAGTCCATTTAAAGGAGAAGGTAGCTCTGAGAAATCTTTACCAAAATCTTTGAGTCTATCAGGCTTTTTTGTGAGCAAGTCCTTCATTTCAATATGAAATGAAAAGATGTAGAGCATGTTCGACTCAATGAAAATAAGATTGAATCCATCCTATGTATTTACTCAAATATGACTGAAATGACTTTGGCTTCAGAATTATTAGTTTAAAAGAAACAAAACAGAAATGTGGTTTGAAGAAGGATGAATATTTGCAACATATAATAGACTAATGGCTAATATGTGATGAGCTTATAACAAGATGTTTAATGACTATTCCAAGAGAAAATGAGCTGAGTAGATAAACATTCAAATCAAATAAATGCAAGTGACCATTAAAAGATATGGAAAAAGAGCCTGGGGATATAGCTCAGACTTTGCATGCACAAGGCCTGGTGTTCAATCCCCAGCACTAAAAAAAAAAAAAAAAAAAAAAAAAAAAAAAAAAAAAAAAAAAGGAAGGAAGGAAGGGAGGGAGGGGAAAAGATGTTTATGCCCATAATAGCATCTATCAGATTATAAAATATTTTTAAATCAATAGAGTGTTAATGAGGATGTAGGGAAATATATACTTTCATACAATGTCTCTAAATATTAATAAAATCTTTCTAGATGGCAATTTGGCCATGTATTTCAAAAGTTCAAGTGAGAATATCCTTTAATCCAATCATTTTATGTCCCAGGATTTATGATAAGGAAAGAACTGAATAAGTGTGAAAATAATCATGTACAAGAATACTTATTACAGGGCATTTTTTTTAATAATAGTGGAAAACTGGAAACAACCTAAATTTCTAATTTAGATTGACGCAAAACTAGAAATACAAAAGTAGCAGTCTAGTTAAATAAGGTACATCCATAAAAAGAAAAATTATTAATTATTAAAACTAATGTCATACAAAACTCTAGAAATAACTGATAAGTCTAATAATAGCATCAAATGAATTATATTATGATCATGTATCAGAAAACAACGCATCCATTAAAGATAATTCAGCAAATGTATATGTGCTAACATAGACAGATTTTTGATATATAGTTTTAAGTTAAAAACAAATGAGGGAGAAAAGCATATAAATATAGATATATTTATGTACAAAAATATATGTATATATAATTTTCTTATGTGTATCACAAAAGGGGGAAATACATATATATTACATTGGATAGAATACTTTTGCAAGGATTCATTGAAAAAAAACTTAAAAGTGGTAAATTGTGAAATTAAAGGAAATCTTACTATTTTTTCTTTTATTGGAATGTAACACATTAGAGAAAAAGTGTATTAAGCATAAAAATAAAACTCAATAATTTATTACAAAGGGACCCTCCTATATCTACCATCAAGGTCTTACTTTACTGAATTTTTTTAATTTTCTAAAGAGCTTTATCCTGTTAAATCTTATCACAATTTCCTTTATCTATCAAGATGACCACGTTTTAGTCTGTTAATATGGTAAACTACATAGATTTTTAAATGATAAGCCAAACTTTAATTCTTAGAATTACAATATTATATTATCCTATTATATTCCTGGATTAAATTTGTGAATACTTTGCTTCAAATTTTTTTCATATAAGTTTATGAAAGAGATTTATCTGTGGTTTTCTTTTTTGTTATGTACTTGGCAAGTTTGGTATTAAGATATTACATTTCATTTTGTATCAAAATTATACTGGCCTCATAAAAGAAGTTGGAAACAATTCTTTTCATGTCCTTTGGAGGAAATTGCATATGCTACTTTTGTATGACATTTCTAGATTTATGTTAATCTAATTTCTCCACCTAAATTATAAATTCCTTAAACCCCAGGATAATACCTAGGTAGGGTTTTTTGTGTCCTTATTACAATCTTTTGCTTTTGATGCAGCAGGATTTCAACAAATAATCATTATTACCTTAACAAGGAATATAAAATCTGTCACCTATAAAATATTAAAATCACATTATTAACCATATGCATAGAAATTTGTGATTTACTTCCTCCATTTTTAGGACATCAGAAAGACCCTAGAATGTTAGGACTGAATCTCACCTTCAGGGTGTTCCCCAGTGTCTATAATACTGGTAAATTACAGAATGTCATATAATTACATTATACTAGGCAATAGTGTGGCTGAGTAGAAAAAACAACTATTGGGGGTAGGGGTTGGTTGGTTTTGTTTTTGTTTTTGTTTTCTTTTCCTTTTTTGGTGCACTATAATTATACATATAAGTAGAATGCATTGTTACATATTTGCACATGTTCACAAAATAAAAATATACTTTGGTCAATTTTGTTCCCTCCTATCTCCCCTTTCCCTCTCCTTCTACCTCCCTCTGGTCCCTGCCCTCTATTCTACTGATCTCTCTTCTATATTTTCATGAGATACCCTCTACACTGTTTTCCTTTCCTTTTTTTTTCTATCTTCCATATATAAGATAAAACATATGACCCTTGACCTTCTGAGTTTGGTTTATTTCACTTAATATAATGGTCTCTAATTCTGTGCATGTTCCTGAAAATGACACAATTTTACTCTTCTTTATGGCTGAATAAAATCTTATTTTGTATACATACTACATTTTCTTTATTCATTCATCCATTGTTCTATAGTTTGCTATTGTGAATTGCGCTGCTATAAACATAGGTATGCATGTATGGCTATAGTATGCTTAGAATACTGACTTTCATTTGTTAGGATAAACACCAACAGATGGTATAGTTTGGGGGTTCCTAGTCTTTATAGTAACCTCCATACTGATTTCCATAGTGGTTGTACTAATTTATAATCCCACCAACTCTGAAAAAGTGTTCCTTTTTTCCTACATCCTGTCCAATTTTTTTTTTCCCCCTGAGGCTAGCCTAGAACTTGCAATCCTCCTGCCTAGTCTCCCAAGTTGCTGGGATTATAGGCATGTGCCACCATGCCTGTGGAGCATTTATTATTGGTATAATTGATGGTCATCATTCTAACTGGAATGAGATGAAATCTCAGTTTAGTTTCAATTTGAATTTCCCTAATTGCTAAAGATGTTGAACATTTTTTTTATGTATTTGTTGGTCATTTGTATTTCTTCTTTTGAGAAATATCTGCTTAGTTCATTTGCCCATTTATTGATTGGGTTATTTGGGGTTTTGGTGATTTTTTTGAGTTCTTTAAATATTCTAGATATTAATCATCTGTCAGAAGAATAGCTAGCAAAGATTTTTCTCCCATTCTGTAGGTTCTCACACTCTTGTTTCCTTTGATGTGCAGAAGATTTTTTATTTGAGGCCATCCCATTTATTAATTTTTGGTATTATTTCCTGAGCTTTAGAAACTCTGTTGAGGAAGTAGTTTTCTGCACCTATATGTTGGAGTGTCCTCTGGCAGAAAAATAAAACCATTTTTGGATCAAACACATCTGAGCTAGAATTCAGACAACTCCACTCTAAGTGATTTGTCTTGGTCACATTATATAAATACTCTAGCCTCAATATTTTCCTCTGGAAAAAAATTAAAATAATAAAATATGCTTTACAAAGCTACTATGGGTTAGAAATTATGTGTTTAAAACATCTAGGTGATTAATTGGAGGGGAAAGGGCATCTTTTAGGGCCCATAAATTCTAACACAGAACCTTAAATTCTAATACAGAACCTTTTCAGTAGCAACCTCCAAATTTTGTCTCTAAAACTGTAGTGCATACCTTAAATAGTCTCCAGTTGTTAACCTTTTCCATTTGAGTTCCTTTCTTCTTCACATGATAGTTTGACTTCTTACTTTTCCCACAATCAATACACTTAGAAAAGTTCACATAGTTACAAAAACTTCACTGCTAATTTATTTTCCTACCTTATCTATGGTCTTGATAAACACTTTCCCTAAACTTTTCTAAAAATCTCCTACCAGGAAGGTCAGAGAACTGGAGGTATTGAGCCAATTTAACTGACTTTCCCCTGTGAAGTTAAAAGAAGTGTTAATCTTACTCTCATTTTAGAAATGAAAATGAGGCATAGGAAGATCATCACAAGTTACAGATAAAAATGGTCACAACAGAGGACAAGGTCTAGACAGTCTTTCATCATCCTCCTTACACTATCAAATATCAGTCTGGGGTCAGTATAGGGTAACACTTGACCAAGATGGCTCCCAACACCCCTGTGAAACATAAATGTAGGGAAAGAGATGACAGGAACTTCTGAATTTGGTAGGGGGATTACGTGTCCTTGTATTTTCATCATTTAGGTATTTTCAATGCTCATAATAAATGTAAAGGTAAGGGCTATCCACATATGTGGTGTACTGAATTCCACCTGCATTGTTCCAGTTAAATTTTTAACACTAAATAATATTCAACTTTATTGCTGGGTGCAAGTCAAAGTTTGGACTCAAAAAACAGTGACCTATTAATAATACAGATCTATGATCACAACAAAAATTCAAAACACAGCCAGACATGCACATGAATTTGCTGCAATACTCATTTCATTTGAAACCACTCAGAAACATTTTGAAACCACTCCTCCAATCTGCTATACCCTAATTCATCTTGTTTGCCTTGGTTTATGCTAAAGGTAAACATGTGTTTATCCTAGCAAAGGAAATGGAAAAAAAACAAAGGTGACCTAAACAATCTCTGCAGAGCAAGCCTTCTAATACGCAGATAGCTTAGTCACATCACCCAAGTGAATCCAAATTGCTCAAAATTCTTAAATAAATGATTCAGTCCCCAATCCTACCTACTTTTTTTAAAAAAAGAATCCACCCAGAGATACCAACACCATCCACATAACTGAAAGAAATATGATTCTCTTTTTATTGATAAAATTATGTGAATGGTTTTGTATATACAATACTAACTTAAAATTTCAAACATATTGAAACACAGGCCACCCAGGGCTAACACTGAAGCTTCCTGGGTTTTGTACCAGTGAGCACATGGCTTTAGTCCATGTTCAACACTTAATTAAGAGATTCTTTTCAAAGATTATATTCTGGATTTACCATCTTCTCAGAGGCTGGCTGCTGCAGTTCATTAGCAGCCAACATCTGGCTGGAATGTTTTAAACTACTATTTTCCTTAACTATAATATGGATGAAGTTTTTGTTATTCTAAGAAAACTTAAACAATGTCCTTGTATGGACTTCTAAACATAATAATTAGTGACAGTGCAAATTGGTTTCTGATTTTTCTTATACCATGTAGCAAACTGCTATTAAAACATTGAAGTTACACTTTAAACCTTTGGATAATTGTGAAATTCTTTTCATTTTATAAAGTAGATGTTATATATTTTATAATGTAGTTATAGTCTTTAGTTTTTAAGTACAAGGTTAACAAATATTTCATTCTGAAGGTTAACAAATATCTCACTTAAGTGCAGCTATATACAAAGAAAAACATAATCTTAAACTTTCTCAAGAAATTGGCCATTATAAACTCAAGAAAGGGAAAACTTGGACTTATTTGGCACAGAACTTTGAACATTCCATGTATTCTGCTTCTGAACCTCAGAGGTCCCCTGCACAGTATGGATTTCAACTTCAAAAACACTTCTTTGAAAAGAGTATCAACTCATGTCTATACAACTAATTTGCCCCTGAAATTAAGTTAACCAAATCTGTTCAGGGACTTAAGCAACTAGAAAAATACATACATATTTACATCCCAAATCTTCAGTATAGCAATGTTAAGAAAACAGTAGGTTTAGTACTGGGATACTAGGGGTCAACAGAGAAGACATAGATATTACTATGTAATTGCTTGTTAACAACCTTATTGTTATTGTTCAAGAAAATTAGTGTTTTTCATATAACATCTGTGTTACTTACATAGAGAAAATTTTACTGTGTTTTTTTTAACTGTAGAAAACTAGAGGTTTTAAGTTGTGCTATACTTTTTCCTATTGAAAATAATAGTAAGTCTCTGCTTAATAATTTTGTGCACAGCATTTGTCTTTCAGAATGAACTACTGCCATTAAATGGATTATGCCTGTATTTTCTTGAAATGTTTCACCCAAAACCCATCAACAAGCTTCTCCCTAGTACTTTCCGATTTGCTCACATTCCAGCAGCTCCTCTATTCTCAACTTCTATCCATGATTCATGAAATCCCTTCTTGCCTCCTCATCTTCCAATTCCCCTGACTCTGGTCACTCAGGTCATCTGCCTCTCTCATCCTATTCATTTCTCCTTTCTATTCTTGCTTTATTTTACTTTTTCCAAAAAAATATTATACATAATCTACAAGAATAAATGGAGCTAAAAGCCTTAAAACAACAATAAAAACAGTCCCTAGTTTGGAACCTCTCATCCTATCCCCAGTGTGGGGTGCAAAGAGGCAAATATTTTCAACTCTTCACTTTCATCTCAAGTTACCAAATAATCTGAGTACGTTATTTCCTGGTTGATCCATTTACACTTCATCTACTGCTTTCTTATTATGGTATGAGGTTTTGGGCTCTCTTACAGCCACCCTTCCCCTACCAGTCCCAGTTTTCTCGACAAAATGATGTCAAAAATTTTGTTTAAAACTTTATTCAGTGTGTTAGTTATTGAACTATTATTCACATATGAGCCAGATACTGGAAATTTTATTTTTATTTCTAGCAGAAATGTTTTCCTATATTTAATAGTTACCTTATTTACTTACCATTATTTGTATATCTAGCTAAGCCTTCCATACCCTATGACAGTTCTATAAAAGCACTCTTAATCCATTTTTCCACATGGTTGAATATGTTTATTTACTTATCAGTTCTTTCTTTTTTAACTGATAAGATTTATTAGTTAGTTCCATTTTTCCCCTCCCTCTTTTCATTTTAATCTGCATTGTTTTCTAAATTGCTGAATGTTATGGGTATTGTGTTGGGATTTCCCTTAACCAGTATTCTATAAATAACCAATTATTCTTTCTCTTGCATAGGATTTTCCATTTCCTAGTTTCAATATCATTTTCCTTCTTGGTTTTCTCTCTGATTATGGTAGATTATGTCCCTTTCAACTTTCAGACTTTCCATCTTAAAAATGTCTTACTGTAGCCTCACATTTGATTAGTTCATTTAAACAGATATTCTAAACTAAAATTCATTGAAATTTTAAAGACATTACTGTTGCCTTCTTCTATCTTCCAAAGCTGTTTTTGACAAATTAATTTTCATTCCTGATTCATTTGTAATCTCTTTTCCTTCTGTTCTTTTGCTTTTCAATCAGCTTTTAGTGTGTTTTCTATTAACACTTGAGTTTCAAAATTCTCAGAGGGTATACTTTGGTTTAGACTTTTTCATTTATTATGCAAACACCCATGGCCCTTTCAATCTAAGGAGTCACATTCTCACTTTGGAGACATACTATTTTAAAAAAAATTCTAATGACTGTTTCCTCTGTTTCTCCTAACTAGTTGGAGATTTTCTGGAACTGATCCATAAAAAAAAAAAAACTCCTATTTTTCTCTCTTATTGTCCATCTCTTCTTTTTCCCTACTTTACCAGATCTTCCAATCCTTTTATGTTTTGGCTATCATATTTGTAATATCTAAAAGCTCCATCTCACTGCTCTTTTTTTTAAAATTACACTGTTTTTAAGGATTTAACATTTTCTTTTATCTCTATGAGGACATTGTCTTCTTTGAAGCATCCTTCTACCCTCAGCATTGTCTGTTTCCTCTGAATTCCTGTTTTTTCTTTGTTTCTTCATTTGTTCATTTAATTTTGGAAGACTTCTTCCAAAAACTGATTAATCTTGCTGCCCTATCATATTTAAGAATGAGTCACTAAACAGCTGATTAGAAGCTTTGAAAAATGAGCTTATAACAGGTCACAGAGTAGCTGGAGAGTTTTTATGGTGGAGGAGGGGGTGGCAGTCACCAAATGTCAGTATCTACATCAAATATCAGATTTTTCTCTGGGATAGCTCCATTTCTTCCAAGAAGGATCCTCCAACGATCCTGGTGGGATGTAGGGTAGTAAGACTGTCAGTGTGCTGGAGTTAAAAAAAGAAAGGAAGAATCTTCTGTTCAGATGCAGCATGTCCTATAATTCCCCAGTTTTCACAATCTATGTATTGTCCTGCCTTTCTCAGTGTTCAGTGTTTCCAAGTACAGAAGATCTCTGGTTGTTTCTCCAGGGATTCCTGCATAGACAGAAGGAAATGGTCCCAGGTAGGAGAGGACTTTGAAGGTCTAACTAATCCTCAAAAGGACTTTCCAATAAAAACCCATTGACCAAATTACCCTCCTTTCTTCCTACGCCTTCCAGAGAGCTGTGGGATGAGTCAGCTGCTTCCATCTATATCTCCTTCCACAGGCACTTGGCTTTGACCTTTCTCCATCCTGCCAAGTCATGCACCATTCTTCCATCCACTTTCCATCTTTGTGTTTTGTGGTTAAGGGTTATTTATGTCTCCTTGGTTTATCAAAGACAGAGCTTGTACTCTCTTTTCTTAATTTTCCCTGTTGTTTGGAGATAACTTTTTAGAAAAAAAAGATTTGAGTAAAGGACAGAGAAAGAAAGAACAGATATGACTTCATTTTGAAATCTTGAAGCCAGAAATCTCTAGTTTTTTGTTTTTGTTTTTTTTTTTTTTCATAAGTATTTTGCCACTTCATACTCTTTTCTACCAATATCATTCTGGTTCCTAATTCTGGCTTCTGGATCTCAATGTGGCTAGACATTTTGTTAGGCTGATTTCAGACATGTGACATTTAGTTTGTTAATGAATTAACAATTTCTACATCTTCTTATCATATCCTATTTGCAATAATTGTCATCTGCAACTAAATGAGGTCCACTGAATATAAACTAATTGAGAGGCTATTAGTCATCAATCTCCCGCAGGACTTAGTATACATGTCAAACAGAAGATTATTCCCTGTTTGTTCCCTGGCCCCTGCATTCTCACATTTCTGTTACCCCAGGAGGTTGACTTCTTTGAACAACTCCCTCAACCATTTCCATTTATTGCCATTTCCATCCATGTCATTGTTTTTCCCCCTGTCCTGCTGGGAAAATGTAGAGAGAGATTATTCCAGAGCCTCAGCTCTTAAAGTTTAATGGCTTCCAGCTTCACAAGGAAACCTTTCCCAATTGGTTCTCTTGACCATGCCACATCTATAAATAATCTCTTTATTAAGCTCTCTTCAGTTATGCCCTATGTGCCATTTGTTTCCTGATGGGGCACTAACTGATACATAAATGAGAAAGAAGATTTTAAACTAGCTCATCTCTAAAATTCCTTGAGTCTTATGCTCTATGATTTTTACAAGTCACAAATACAATTGGCACTTAATTAAAGACTATAAATAACAGGCCTCCTTTTGATCAGGATTCTGTCTCTCTCCAGGAAAAAAAAAAATACTCTCCATAAAATTATGCTCAGTCCATAGAAAATATTAGTATGGTTAGTATAACTTAAACTAGCAGGGAAATCCAGGATATACATATCATTTCTTTTATGCTGTAGGCATTTTAGTTACATAGCTCCAATAAAAATATATTTGCTATTTTTTTTGCTTGGAAAATAGAGACTATCAGAACTAATTCCAAGAGTTCAAGTGTTTGTTTATCTTTTTTTTTTCTTTTCTTTTAGCCATTCATATTATCAAGTCAGAAAATGCAAAAAAATAAGTTTCACCAATCCTCCCATTAAAAAAGAAGTGAATTCCTTGACTTCAAATCTCTCTCCAGTTATCAGATTATCTCTTTCCATGAATAGTCAGGAATTTTTGATTCAACAAACTTTTCCACTTTTTTGCCTCTCACAGATCCTTCAACCCAGTCCTGTCTTAAATTATTCTTGTCAAGGTTTTATTCAACTTCTTTGTTGCTATATTAAATGACTAGTTCTCAGGCCTGTCTTGTTTAACCTCTTGATAGCAGTGAACAACACTGCCATTCATTTCATGAAACATTCTCTTTCTTGCCTTTGCAGTGGCTTCACCTTTCCAGTTTTCCTACCTCTTGGACTATGCCTCAGTCTCTTCAGTGAACATCTCTTCTTCTGCCCATCTCATTTGCTCATGATTCTTGTGGTTCTGTCCTTGTCTTCCTTATCCTTCCATCTATACTCCACCACTGGACGTTCTCATCCCCTCCTGTGGCTTCAAAAGTCAATTATACATTTAATGATTCTTAAATTGATCATCTCAGGTCCAGATCTCTCTCCTCACCTTCAGAGTTTGTTTGTTCATTTGTTTGTTTGTTCCGTTCTTTCTTTCTTTTTGCAGTACTGGGGTTTGAACCCAGGGCCTTGAACATGTAGGCAAATGCCCTACCTCTGAGTTACATCCCCAGCACCTCCTAGATTGTTTTTAATTAACTAAATACTAAAAAGCTCCATTAGTATGCACACAAGATTCCTCACACAATGTTTCAGCTTGCCCTCAAACCTAATTTCCATCTATATTCCTTATTCCAAAGAATCACACCAAGCCAGAAACCTGAATATAATCCTTGATTCTTTGCTGTCCCCTATTCCCATACCCAATGACCAAGTCCTACTGATTCTGTCTAAAATATACTTTGATTCTATTATCCAGTTCTCTCCACTCTCACTACCATTTTCCCGGACCAATCATCTCCCTACTGTTAATAGTTACCCTCAAATCCAGACTTTATAACACACTAGCATGATCTTTCAAAAAAATAGATGTGATTATGTTACCCTCTTCCTAAAACCCTAAAGTGGTTTCCTACTACTATCAGATGAAGCCCAAATTCCTCAACATGGTTCACAAAGCCCAACACCTGATCTCAAAACCAGTACCCAATTATCATATGCTCCAGCCATAATGAGCCCATTTTAGTTCCTCCAACAAGCCCATGAACATTCTTACTCTAGATAATTTACATTCTTTTCCCTCAACCTAATAAATGCTTACCTAATGTTATCAGTGTTATGCCAGCAGTATTTCCTACAACTCTTTGAATTCTTGGTACCTTAGCTTAGATCCTATTCTAAAATGGGGTAGATTTGCTTCCACAGCATACTAATTATTCACTTATCACATTCTATTATAATTATCTATTTACTTGTCTCTTTTAGATCCTTAGTTTGGTGAGGGTTAAGATTATGCCTATTACATCTCCAATATTTTGAATGTTACATAACACAAAGTTGTCACCAAACAATGGTTGAATAATGAACAAACCAACCATCAGATTAAAAGTTGTACCCAGGAAGGCATATTTTACATAGACTTCCTTTCCCTCCCTTTCTCTCCTCATAAAACAAATAATAAATAAGCTATCCTTTCTCCAAATAAATTATTACTTACAAATGGATAATAATGGATATCTACACATGAAAATTAAATAGAATTCTGTCTGGGTCTTTACTTTCTCCTTCATTTCTCCCTGTCTGATGACATATAAATTTTTCAAGCTGAAAATTTAAACATGCTTAAAAGAAACTAAGCTGTGGTTGACGTTCTCTTGATCTGCCTGGTGCCCAGTCTGTTCCCAAACCATCTGTAAACTTGATAGTTTATACATGGAATAAAAAGAATCTATGAGAACACTTTATTTGAACCAGAACACCAAGTGTTAATTAAAGCTGAGCACACCTGCTCTGAACGGCAAAGTCAGAGATTTATGTGAACTTGTAAAGTTAAGGCTTTCTGACCTCTTGTAGGATTTATATTTCCTTTAAATAAGCATTTCCCCTTTGAAATGCAATTTTTTTAAGTTTATTTCAGTGACTAACCTACTCACATAAACAAATATGCTGCTCACTTCCTTTATTTCCTATTCTTTACCCTTCTTACCCACTGCTTGTCAAATATTTAATTTAAGGTTTTGGGTGAAAATAAGCAGGCCCAACCATGAGGCCTACAATTTCTTGCTCTAAATTAACTTGTTAATGAGGTAATCTTTTTTAAAAGATATTCTTGCATTCAAACTTCATATTTAATCCAAGAGCGTTTTAATACAGTAATTCACAGACCTGTTCACCTAGTTTAGAAAGTATCAGTTACCTTTTAGTATTTTATCACAAGCAAGACTTGTTAGGCTGCAATGCTTGCCCATGTACATAGTCCTTTCGAGTAAGATAAAGTTGTTCAATCAAGGAAGACATTCTGATTTTGAGATTTGAATGCTAATGCCTTCAAAGGGATTCTGTGAGTTTGACTATGAAAGGCAGTTACCTTGGATAGGTTCATTCCCAGCACTGTAAGTGTCACTAAGCCAGCACAACAGACCAAAGCACTAGAGCTGGAGAGGCCTGAACTTGGTGGGATATTTCCGTCTACCAGACAGTTCATTCCAGTCAGGTTACTAAGACCAAAGTGTTCCTAAAAATATAAGGAAAAACAGTAATAATAATTTCATAGTTGGATTCAAAATCTTCTTTCAAAAGTTCAAACAAATTTACTATCATATTTGTAAAATTAGTTATGTACTCAAATTAGTGGAGACTACACATGTTATTTGATTTAATGACTCTTGTCCTTAGACTAAGGTAATCTGAAGATTACTTTTTACTTTGTTCAACAAAAAAGCTACTGGTTCATTTCCTAAAATTGCCATGAATGTTCTGTTTCTTGACTATTGATTTAAACAATATGGAAAAAACATAAAAAATAGTTATAATTCAGCTTACCAAAGACAAGAAAATACACGATTATTAGCAAGGTAGGTTAAAAATTGTGAAACACATCAGCAGCACTGTTATTATAAAAGTCTAACCCCTATGCAGTGGCATGTTTCCATGGAGTATCTTGCTTCAGAAAGACCTCTGAAGAAAATAGCTCCAAATTTTCTCAGTCCTGTTTTACTTGTTTAAAAGAGAGAGAGAGAAGAAAGAGAGAGAGAGAGAGAAAAGGAAAAAAAAGAAAAAAGAAACCTAAGCATCAACGAATTCAGAGACTTTTCCAAGATCATACATACAGACCTGGCAATAGGGCCCAGGTCTCTGATTTTCAGTTCAGAACTTCTCCCCCACAATTAGAAACCTAGGCCAGAATACTGTAACTATGATTTAATATAAATCAGCTATATGAGGAAATCCAGATTTTTTACTAGAGTTTATAGATATAATTTAGCCATATGGTTGCTATAAAGACAGTCAAATTATAATTCAGCCTTAAATGAAAATGCAGACTCCAAGGAGGTAGGGAAACTCTGTTTCTACAAATAGGAAAGACCAAATTAGTAATCAGGCTGATTCAAAGGTGGAAAGTTCTAACATACTTACATGAAGATCTAAGACTAGGACACTTTGAATGGTATCATAACCTCTGTAAAGTAGGATTAAAAACAAATTCAAGGCCAACACCTTCTTAAGAAAAAGTACCATCATCTTCACACATTACTCAAACAACTCAAGACCAAAGTATGAAATACTATTATATTGCCTAATTATGCATTTCATCATACATATTATTCTAGGGAGAAATTTCAATAAACTAGTTAGAATAACCAAAGTAACAAAAAACTGCAAATAAAAGACCATTTTTCCTTAATTTTTTGTCCTTTTTTCTTAGTTGGCAAAACTCATGCACCACAAAAGAAAAGATTCACTTGGATGTACTTCTCTTCTTGATTTCAAGTCATCTAAAAATTTCTTTCCAGAAATACAAACAAATTATAAACTGAAACACTGCTGTTGCCAATGCCCTTTCATACCAAACATCAGACAGTTTGTTTTAAAAGAGTAATCCTTGGGGAATACTATATATTTAACTATAAACTAATCCACAGGGTGTCTTGAATGTGAATCGTACTTACTAACTTATCACGCAATGTTTAAATTAAAATGTACAACAGATTCAAAAACGCAAATGAGTTGTGCCAAATTCTGTGATAGCTCTATCCCAAAAGGATAACATGTTCAATTTCATATAAACAGATTATCCTCTGGAACTTTCTAGTATTAAGATTTCTGAACAGGCTAACATTTAAATTATTCTTCTGCCAAAAGTTCATTGTACAACTCAGCTTTTCTGCACATAAGTTGTCAAACCAAAGAGGAAGGCTTTAAGCCCTACAAGGCTCAAAAGCAACACAAAACATCATACATTATTTAGGCCTCTTTATCCATCTCTACAAAAAAGCATGTTGTTATAAGGAAGACCATATTGCATTTACCAGGCAAATGCTTCCAAATACTGTAATCCCCACTAATGTATATGATAAACCAGATGATTTTTAAGATATAAAATCCACCAATAATTTTTTCCATAATTTATTACCTTGTGTCTGGGAGAAAGACACATACACTACAAAGAAATAAATGAATGTGGTAACTTTAAGACCAGAATTAGAGTACAGGACTATACATCAGATAAAATTTTGATACATTTCTGTAATGGGTCACTAAGTTCTAGGCTATTCATGACAAAGTTTCAGAAAAGACCATCAGGCAGTTAGGAACACAAGGTCTCTAAAATACAGGTTAGGTTGTTTGTTACTGACTCACTTCTTAATATCATTTACCTAAACAAGAGTTTCACTATATTTGAAACACATACTGAAATATGAAAGTGGTTCTAAAAACAGCAAATATTGATTTTTCTGTTTATCTTCATTCTTTTTTTAATTACAAGAGAAAATGGAGGTATCTTTCATAATTTTTTAATTATGAGAGAAAATGGAGATATTACATTTTCCTGTTCTTGCACATGGCATTAGAGATATTCAAGGTAATTATGCAATGTTTCTAGGAAACTACTTGTACTAATACATTTCACTATGTCTTTTTTTTTTTTTTAATCCCAGCTGGAGTAGCAATAACAATACTAGTTACCATATACTGAAGGCCTACCAGTATCAAGCACTGTGTCATCCTTGTAACAACTCTTTTGAGGTAGCAATGACATCATTTTACACGTAAATCTGAGACTTAGGTTAAATTAACACAGCTGGATAGAACCCAGATTCAAACCTGGGGCTGTTCAACCCTAAATCCTTACGGTATACTCCTATATAGTCAAAGAGCAAAATATAAATAATTTATTAGAATGTATCCTTAACAGAAACATGATTCAAAGATTTAAAAACCAAAGAGATGTTTGTCAGATGCACCTGATTTATGAACAGTCAGCTGCATGAAAGCCCACTGTTGCCCTCTGTGAATACTACTAGAAACAGTCATATTTTCCCACGCTTTGAAGCATAAGTGAGCAAAATAGAAGAGAAACATCAGTTAGCATTGAAAGGAGACCAAAATGATACAGTAAATAAAATAAATCTGACATAATACACCCCATAATCTCAACGGCTAGCAGTTACCTTATAAACCAATTTACCTGAATTCCTTTAAATCCACATAGGAAATAGTTGTGCCAGAAAGGTTTTGTTTTGTCAATCTGAATGTTATTCGCACTAGTACTGAAGTCCCTGCAAAAACAAAAGGCCCTGTTAATTTAAACCTTAGGCCTCGAACTACAAAATCAATGGCTGACTGCTGCCATCTTGTGCCAACACAGTGATACTGACATCTCCTTTTCCCTTTACTTTGAATCTATGTACTACAGTCTACCCCAAAACAATGAACATCTCCAGCTGCTAAAAGTTAAGGAGGAAGTTGTAGTAGCCTTAATGACTACACTGCCTTTAACTGACCCCTCTTATTTCCTGAAACCAGAAAGGAACCAATATATTTTAGTATAATCTACAACCATTTTCTCTTTCATGTTGGTCCTTGTTAAGCTGGTGTAAACCACATGAATGCTTTATCCTCTGGGCCTGCAGTTTGGCAGACCCCCAAATGAAACAGGAGTACTCAAAGCCCTCTTTCCCCACACTCTCTGCCACCCATCCTATTTGACCATCTGTGGTGTTTAAGAAAAAGAAATAACAATCAAAACAAATAATTATTCTAATGGATCATAACCCATTGAGGGAATAATATTCTGTGAATCTATACTGATATAAATTAACAAAAGAATAAATAGATAAATGATAGAGAATGGAAAAACTCTTCCCTGTAGCAAAATGCCAACCAATAAATGTAGAAGAAATTATAGAAATAAAAAAATCACTACATGCTGAATTCCAGGATAACTGATTCAGGAAAGACTCATCAATGGATGCTAAAATTAAAGTAAAAGTCTGATGAGAAAAAAAATATTTACACAAAATTTAAGTACTTCCCTGACAAATTTTTTTTTATTTATTTATTTTTTTTTATTTTATTTTATTTTTTTACGTTTACATAGGGTAATGATGTTTATTTTATTTTTCCCCTCCCCCCCACCCCTCCCACCCCTCCCACCCCTCTTTTCCCTCTACACAGTCCTTCTTTCCTTCATTCTTACCGCTCTCCTTAGCCTAACTCTAAACCTAACCCTAAACCTAATGCTAGCCCCTCCCACCCCCCATTATATGTCCTCATCCGCTTATCAGCGAGATCATTCGTCCTTTAGTTTTTTGAGATTGGCTTATCTCACTTAGCATGATATTCTCCAATTTCGACCATTTGCCTACAAATGCCATAATTTTATCATTCTTCATTGCGGAGTAATATTCCATTGTATAAATATGCCACAGTTTCTTTATCCATTCATCAACTGAAGGGCATCTAGGTTGGTTCCACAATCTGGCTATGGTGAATTGAGCAGCAATGAACATTGATGTTGCTGTATCTCTGTAGTATGCTGATTTTAAGTCCTTTGGGTATAGGCCAAGGAGTGGGATAGCTGGGTCAAATGGTGTTTCCATTCCAAGCTTTCTGAGGAATCTCCACACTGCTTTCCAGAGTGGCTGCACTAATTTGCAACCCCACCAGCAATGTATGAGTGTTCCTTTTTCACCACATCCTCGCCAACACCTATTGTTGCTTATATTCTTGATAATCGCCATTCTAATTGGGGTGAGATGAAATCTTAGGGTAGTTTTGATTTGCATTTCTCTTATTACTAGGGATGTTGAACATTTTTTCATATATCTGTTGATTACTTGTACATCTTCTTCTGTGAAGTGTCTGTTCATTTCCTTAGCCCATTTGTTGATTGGATTATTTGTATTCTTCGTGTAGAGTTTTTTGAGTTCTTTATAGATTCTGGAAATTAGCGCTCTATCTGAGGTATGGTTGGCAAAAATATTCTCCCACTCTGTAGGCTCTCTCTTCACATTTCTGATAGTTTCCTTTGCTGAGAGAAAGCTTTTTAGTTTGAATCCATCCCAGTTGTTGATTCTTGCTTTTATTTCTTGTGCTATGGGAGTCCTGTTAAGGAAGTCTGATCCTAAGCCAACAAGTTGAAGATTTGGACCTACTTTTTCTTCTATAAGATGCAGGTTCTCTGATCTGATTCCGAGGTCCTTGATCCATTTTGAGTTGAGTTTTGTGTAGGGTGAGAGATAGGGGTTTAATTTCATTCTATTGCATATAGTTTTCCAGTTTTCCCAGCACCATTTGTTGAAGAGGCTATCTTTTCTCCATTGCATATTGTTGGAACCTTTGTCTAGTATGAGAAAATTGTATTTATTTGGGTTTGTGTCCATGTCCTCTATTCTGTACCATTGATCTACCTGTCTATTTTGGTACCAATACCATGCCGTTTTTGTTACTATTGCTTTGTAGTAGAGTTGAAGATCTGGTATTGCAATACCCCCTGCTTCGCTCTTGCTACTGAGGATTGCTTTAGCTATTCTAGGTTTTTTATTCTTCCAGATGAATTTCATAATTGCTTGCTCTATTTCTGCAAGGTACATCATTGGGATTTTAATTGGAATTGCATTGAATCTGTATAGCACTTTAGGTAGTATAGCCATTTTGACGATATTAATTCTGCCTATCCAGGAACATGGGAGATCTTTCCATCTTCTAAGGTTTTCTTGAATTTCTTTCTTTAGTGTTCTGTAGTTCTCATTGTAGAGGTCTTTCACCTCTTTTGTGAGATTGATTCCCAAGTATTTTATTTTTTTCGATGCTATTGTGAATGGGGTAGTTTTCCTAATTTCTCTTTCTGAAGATTCATCACTTATGTATAAAAATGCATTGGATTTATGAGCATTGATCTTGTAACCTGCTACTTTACTGAATTCACTTATGAGTTCTAAAAGTTTTCTGGTGGAATTTCCAGGTTCCTCTAAATATATAATCATGTCATCAGCGAACAGGGATAGTTTGAGTTCTTTTCCTATTCGTATCCCTTTAATTTCTTTGGTTTGTCTGATTGCTCTGGCTAGAGTCTCAAGGACGATGTTGAATAGAAGCGGTGAAAGAGGGCATCCCTGCCTTGTTCCAGTTTTTAGGGGGAACGCTTTCAGTTTTTCACCATTTAGAATGATATTAGCCATGGGTTTAGCGTAGATTGCCTTTATAATGTTTAGGAATGTTCCCACTACCCCAATTTTTTCTAGTGTTTTGAGCATGAAGGGATGCTGTATTTTATCAAATGCTTTTTCTGCATCTATTGAAATAATCATGTGATTCTTAACTTTAAGTCTGTTGATATGGTGAATGACATTTATTGATTTCCGAATGTTGAACCAACCTTGCATCCCTGGGATAAAACCCACTTGATCGTGGTGTACTATCTTTTTAATATATATTTGTATGCGATTTGCTAAAATTTTGTTGAGAATTTTTGCATCGATGTTCATTAAGGATATTGGTCTGAAATTTTCTTTCCTCGATGTGTCTCTGTCTGGTTTAGGTATCAGGGTGATATTGGCTTTATAGAATGAGTTTGGTAGGGTTCCCTCCTCTTCTATTTCATGGAATAGTTTGAGGAGTATTGGAATGAGCTCTTCTTTAAAGGTTTTGTAGAACTCGGCTGAGAACCCATCTGGTCCTGGACTTTTCTTTGTTGGTAGGCTTTTGATGACCTCTTCTATTTCATTGCTTGAAATTGGTTTATTTAAGTTGTGTATGTCCTCCTCGTTCAGTTTAGGTAGTTCATATGTCTCTAGAAATTTGTTGATGTCTTCGAGGTTTTCTGTTTTGTTGGAGTATAGATTTTCGAAATAGCTTCTAATTATGTTTTGTATTTCACTTGTGTCTGTTGTGATGTTTCCTTGTTCATTCCGAATTTTAGTAATTTGAGTTTTCTCCCTCTTTCTCTTTGTTAGTGTGGCTAAGGGTTTATCAATTTTATTTATTTTTTCAAAGAACCAACTATTTATTTTGTTAATTTTTCCGATTGTTTCTTTTGTTTCGATTTCGTTGATTTCGGCTCTGATTTTAACTATTTCCTGTCTTCTACTACTTTTGGTATTGGTCTGCTCTTCTTTTTCTAGCGCTTTGAGCTGTAGTGTTAAGTTGTTTATTTGTTGATTTCTACTTCTTTTTTTGAATGCACCCCATGAAATAAATCTTCCTCTAAGTACTGCTTTCATAGTGTCCCAGAGATTTTGATATGATGTGTCTTTGTTCTCGTTTACTTCTAAGAATTTTTTTATTTCCCTCCTGATGTCTTCTGTTATCCATTCATCATATAATAGTGTATTATTTAGTCTCCAGGTATTGGAGAAGTTTCTGTTTTTTATTCTGTCATTTATTTCTAATTTCAATCCATTATGATCTGATAGAGTACAAGGTAGTATCTCTATCTTCTTGTATTTGCTAACAGTAGCTTTGTGGCATAAAATATGGTCTATTTTAGAGAAGGATCCATGTGCTGCTGAGAAGAAAGTGTATTCGTTCTTTGTTGGATGGTATATTCTATATATGTCCGTTAAGTCTAAATTGCTGATTGTGTTGTTGAGATCTATAGTTTCTTTATTCAATTTTTGTTTGGACGATCTATCCAGTGGTGAGAGAGGTGTGTTAAAATCGCCTAGTATTATTGTGTTGTGGTCTATTTGATTTCTGGAATTGAGAAGGATTTGTTTGACGTACGTGGATGAGCCAATGTTCGGGGCATAGATATTTATGATTGTTATGTCTTGCTGATTTATGCTTCCCTTAAGCAGCATGTAATGTCCTTCTTTATCCCTTCTGACTAGTTTTGGTTTGAAGTCCACATTATCTGAGATGAGGATGGATACTCCAGCTTTTTTGCTGTGTCCGTGTGCATGGTATGTTTTTCCCCATCCTTTCACCTTTAGTCTATGGGTGTCTCTTTCTATGAGATGAGTCTCTTGCAGGCAGCATATTGTTGGATTTTTCTTTTTAATCCAATCTGCCAGTCTGTGTCTTTTGATTGATGAATTCAGGCCATTAACATTCAGGGTTATTATTGTGATATGATTTGTATTCCCAGTCAATTGACTCATATTTGTTTTTGACATGATTTGGTTTCTCCTTTATTTGGCTATTCCTTTAGGCTAGCGCCTCCTGTTGCTGATTTGCATCGTTGTTTTTCATCTCTTCCTCATGGAATATTTTGCTGAGAATGTTCTGTAATCCTGGCTTTCTTTTTGTAAATTCCTTTAGCTTTTGTTTATCATGGAAGGATCTTATTTCATCGTCTAATTTGAAGGTAAGTTTTGCTGGGTATAAGATTCTTGGTTGGCATCCGTTTTCTTTCAGGGCTTGGTATATGTTGCTCCAGGCCCTTCTAGCTTTTAGGGTCTGGATTGAAAAATCTGCTGATATTCTTATTGGTTTCCCCCTGAATGTAATTTGATTCTTTTCTCTCGCAGCCTTTAAAATTCTGTCTTTATTTTGTATGTTAGGTATTTTCATAATAATGTGCCTTGGTGTGGGTCTGTTGTAATTTTGTATGTTTGGAGTTCTATAAGCCTCTTGTACTTGGTTTTCCATTTCATTCTTCAGATTTGGGAAATTTTCTGTTATTATTTCATTGAATAGATTGTTCATTCCTTTGGTTTGTTTCTCTAAGCCTTCCTCAATCCCAATAATTCTTAAATTTGGCCTTTTCATGATATCCCATAATTCTTGTAGATTCTGTTCATGATTTCTTACCATCTTTTCTGTTTGGCCAACTTTACTTTCAAGATTAAATAATTTGTCTTCAATGTCTGAGGTTCTGTCTTCCAGGTGTTCTATCCTATTGGTTATGCTTTCTATGGAGTTTTTAACTTGGTTTATTGTTTCCTTCATTTCAAGGATTTCAGTTTGGTTTTTTTTTCAGTATCTCTAACTCTTTATTGAAATGATCTCTTGCTTCCCGTATTTGGTCTTTTAACTGTTGATTGGTGCGATCATTTAATGCCTGCATTTGCTCTTTCATCTCCTCCTTCAATGCCTGCATTTGCTCTTTCATCTCCTCATTAGCTTCCCTGATCGTTTTAATTACGTACATTCTGAACTCCCTTTCTGACATTCCTTCTGCTGTGCTGTCATTGGGTTTTATTGATGTAGTATCTAGGTTTGTTTGGGACATTTTCTTCCCTTGTTTTCTCATATTGGTCAGTTGTCAGTGGGACCCTGAGATATTGCAGTTTTCTGCTATTGGCTTATAGTGTCCCAGTAGATTTCCAGTGTATCACCTCCCAGCCTTCAGTAGCCTGATGGAGGAATCTGATAAAGCAGCTCATCCGAAGAAAACTGCCCCTAGCCCCCTACTGGTTCCACGGTTTGGAACTGGCTCTGTGCAGAAATGCTCTCACTGTGGGCCTGCACCGTGCAGCTGGCCGTGTGGGAAGAGCCCACTGCCGGAGTGTGGAAGGCTACCTTGGGAAGACTCTAGCTGCCCTGCCCGGCTCCAATAAGCCACCTCTATCTGGGCCTGCCACCCGGGCTGAGCTTTACCCAGTGGGCAGACTCACCCGTGGCTCTATTTCAGTCCGAGTCTCTCTGTGCCTCCCCCTCTTAACTCCTGGGTTCTGGAGCGACTGGGGGTGCAGTCTCCCTCTAGGCCACCATCTTGGATCGCCCCGTGAAGAGAGCCCGCAGCCGGAGTGGGCAGAGCCGCCTAAAGAGGTCTCCGGCTGCCCTGCCCTGATCCCTGAGGCTGCTTGCAGATCGAGGCTCTCCGCTGGTTCTTTGCAGGAGTACACTGCACTGCAGCGGCTCCAGGACTCGGAGCCTGCTCTGTTCAGACAGGCTCTCACTAGCGGGCCAGTTCCGTTCCGAGAACCTGGAGAAGCTGGCTGTGTGGGCGGGGCCCACCGCCGGAGTGCGCAGGACTGCCTGTGTATGACTCTAGCTGCCCTGCCCGGCTCCGATAAGCCACCTCTATCTGGGCCTGCCACCCGGGCCGAGCTTTACCCAGTGGGCAGACTCACCCGTGGCTTCACTTCAGTCCGAGTCTCTCAATGCCTCCCCTTCTTAACTCCTGGGTTCTGGAGCGACTGGGGGTGCAGTCTCCCTCTAGGCCGCCATCTTGGATCCCCAAATATTTTTAATTAAAAAAAATAATAACTTTATGGTAGAAAAATCTGGCAGACACCACTTTAACCAAATATTCAGACTTAACACCACCAATAAAAGGACATCATGTGCCTCCTTGATATGATGCATTGAGGATATATATTCAAGGATATGTGTGAATTCTTTGTGCTATTTTGTGACTTCTTTGATGAAGAAAACTTGAAAACTAAAGATAAATAGATAAGACAGACTCCTAAATCAGTCAAAGAATAAAATCTATGAACTTGGCAAGGAGCAACAGAAAAGGGGAAAGCAAGGCAACATCCCCCATGTTTTAATTAAAATTTTTTATTTGTTCTAATTTGTTTTATATGACAGTAGAATGCATTTATACATTTTGATAGATCATACATAAATGGAGTATAATTTCTCACTTTTCTGATTATACATATTGTAGGATCACATTGGTCATGCAGTCATATATGTACATGAGGTAATTAATGTTGGTTTCACTCTATATCCTTCCTACCCCCATACCCTTTCCCCTCCTCTCCCTCCCCTCTACCTATTATAAAGTACCTCTATTCTTCCCTATCCTCCCCTCTTATTGTGAATTAACATCCACATATCAGAGAAAACATTTGACCTTTGGTTTTTTGGGTTTAGCTTATTTCACTTAGTATGATATTCCCCATCTCCATCCATTTACCAGCAAATGCCATAATTTGATTCTTCTTTAAAAAGCTGAGTAAAATTCCATCATATATATATGGCACATTTTCTTCATCCATTCATCCATTGAAGGACTTCTAGGTTGGCTCCACAGCTTAGCTATTGTGAATTGAGCTGCTATAAACATAGATGTGGCTGCATCACTATAATATGCTGATTTTTAAGTCCTTTGGATATAAACCAAGGAGTGGGAGAGCTGGGTCAGATGGTGGTTCCATTCCAAGTTTTCTGAGGAATCTCCATACTGCTTTCCATAATGGTTGCACCATTTTGCAATCCCACCAGCAATATATGAGTATACCTTTTTCCCCACATCCTCACCAACATTTATGTTGCTTGTATTCTTGATAATTGCCATTCTGATTGGAGTGAGATGAAAATGTTTTCCATATAATTTACTAAATATCTACTATGTACCAGTTATTGAAATCTATACCTTCCATGTCTTTCTTAACTCAGTAATGTGGATACATAATCTCTATCAAAAAATATTTAGTGACTGATCACTTAAGTGCACAAGATATGCAGAGGAATATAAAGGCAAATGGCAGAGGACTTGTCTTTTAAGAATTTGTAATCTAGCCAAGATGACATAAACACAAATCACTACAAAACAGTAAAGTTATGTGATAATGTGTAATATGAAGTGGGACATGAGGCTGAGAGGGTACTGTTTCCATAGACCAGCAGTGGGTGAAGAGGAAAGACCTTTCAGGAGACTCAGAAAGGTTTAGTGTCTTTCCAAGGATACAGCCTGATTCCAGCTCACAAATATTTCATTCTGTTGTTAACTATGGAAGTTAAATATGCTATCTACAGTCAACAAAGGGTTACAGAATTTGGAAGCAGATAAAATATATTAGCAAATCTGATGGGTTATGTTCCTAGTTAAGAGAGGATCTTGTAAGTCATTAAAAAAAAAGAGAAGAAAAGGTGTGTATTCAGAAAAAAAGAGGAGGAAATTTGCCTAGAGGTAGAAAGCAAGATAAGCAACATAAAGGGAAAAGGTGAACAGTGCCAATTCCTACAGAATCAGAGGTACAGGCTAAACCTTCATAAGAAAAAAAAATCTGTTCTTTAATTAGCTATTTATGTTCACTCTTTCTAGTATTCTTATCTGGCCTTTCTGCTTAGTTGTTTCCTAAATTTCAAAAGCAGTCACTCATTTTTCTCACCAACCTCATTCCTGCATTTTATCACCTATATGTTTTCTCTACTCCTACCCCCACATTGTAGAATTCTGAGAATAAAATTCCTGAAAATAAGTCTACAGGAGTGACTACCTAATACATTTCACTTACACACTTTATTCATTCATTCACTTGTTCCTCCAACATTTTCCCAGTGTCTATCCTGTGTATATCTGGTATAGGGCTAGAAAATGTACAGTAACAATAGTGTCAAAAATGTGAAATATTTAGAAATTTGACAAAAGATGTAAAAGACATGTATTCCAAAAACTACAAAATATTTCTGAGAGAAACTAAAGACTTAAATAAATGGGGAGAAAGATTCAAGGACTGAAAGATTCAAGATTGCTAAGATCCAATTCTTCCCAAATTATACATTCAATACAACTCTAATCATAATCTTGGCATACTTTCTCATTGAATTTGAATAGCCAATTCTAAAATTACTAAGCAAACACCATGAATTAGAATAATCAAAATCACTTTGAAAAAGACAACATTAGGGGACTTATACTATCTGATTTCAGGATGTGTTATAAAGCTACAATTATCAGATAGTATGTTAATGGAATTAAGATAAGTCAATGGAACCATCAAATGTTTTAATCTTAGTAAACTAGAAATTTAAAAAAAAACAACTTCCTTATCTTAACAAAGTACATATACTAGAAACCCCTATTATGCATCAAATTGTCTCATACTGAGGCTAGAACATGAAAGAAAACAACAATAAAGTCAAAAACCTTATACTCTACTGAGAGATACAGGTAAATAAACAGAAAATCATAATACCTTCTAATTAGATGTTCTCACAAGAGAATTAAAGGATGTCATAGTAACAAAGGAAAGACAACACAACAGCCTTTGCTGGAGACTGTTACTTCAGTAGATGATAAGTACCTTCTGGGCAAGGAGAGATTGCCCAGTATCTAAGACAATGTGTAGTACATGGTTAAGTCTTCAGTAAATGTTTCTTAAATGAATGAACAAAATGAACAAACATTAAATAGTAGCCTTAAATAGTAAATATCAGGTAAAAATATCAATAAATTACATAACTTTCTATAAATTTGATATCTTCTAAAGAGTCCATTTGGGTACAAATACACCACTATACTTCACAAACACAGATTATACACACATCAGGCAATCATAAATACTCACGGATACAAGGGATTTGTGTTGGCCAATTGGAGAATGTGTGTTTTCACGGGTTCCACAGCTATTAACATATCTTGTTCTACAGCCATAGGAAGAACAGAATATCCACAGTAATCTATGTGCTCTCCTAGAAAAGAGATGGCATTTTTTAAAATCATTGCTACCATATGAAATAAACAATGCCCAAGTTAAGTTGACATACAGGAAAAACTTGACCACAAGTCATGTTTTAACAGGAAGTAAACATACTATAGGAAGAAAGTTATTTGGTTTTCTTTTTACCCCACACATCTGAGCTAGGAACTTCTACCAGCCATAAGTATATTAGTTAGTTTCTGTCAATGTTTTAAATTCCTTTAATTTTAAGCTTTTCTTCCAATTTCTAATTCGTAATGACCATTTTCAAAATTTATATTATGTGACTAGCTATATGAGCATCAAGAAAAGTATATCTCCACCAAAAAATCAAGTGACCCAAGTAATATATGGGCAAATGAATTAAACAGATACTTTTAAAAGAAGAAATACAAATGACCAACAAATAAATGAAAAACTGTTCAACATCATTAGCAATTAGGGAAATGCAAACCAAAACTACCCTGAAATTTCATCTCATACCAATCAGAATGGCAGTCATCAAGAATACAAGTAATGATAAATGCTGGAGAAGATGTAGAGAAAAAGGAACATTTTTACATTATTAATGGGGCTGTAAATTAGTACAACCACTAAGGAAATCAGTATGGAGATTTCTCAAAAGACTAGACATGGAACCACCATATGATCCAGCTATACCACTCCTCAGTATTTATCCTAAAATAAATATGAGTATGTACATGCATACTCATGTTTATAGCAGCACAATTCACAGTAGCCAAACTATAGAGCCAACCTAGGTATCCATCAACCGATAAAAGAATAAAGAAATTGTGGTATATATACACAGTGAAGTTTTACTCAGCCATAAAGAAAAATGAAATTATGTCATTTGCAGGAAAATGAATGAAACTAGATAGAGACTATTATGTTAAGCGAAATAAGTCAAACTCAAGGTTAAGGGTCATATGTCATCTCCAGTATGTGGAAGCTAGAGGTAAAAGGAAAAGAAAGGTGTGAGCAAATCTCATTAAATCAAAAGAAGATCAGTAGAAGAAAGGGACCAAGGTGTGGGAGGTGGTGAGGGAGAGGGAAAGTGTTGGGGAGATCTATTGGCCAAATTATATTGTTATATTGTATGCATGTACAAATATGTAACACCAAAACCCATCATTATGTGCAAGTATAATGCACAAACAAAAAAATGTGAAAAAAAGAATGAAACAAAAAAAGTAGTATCTCCTTTTCTGTTGCTTTTTTTGTATTAACTTTTAAAATATGAACAATGAAGCCTTAAGTACATTCTCCCTTATATTAGCATTATTTGAGTTCCAGCCTCTTCCTTATCAGCCAATGAGCTCTCCAAATAAGGATTATGGTTATCACTGTGACCTAACCAAATGTTTAGCAATTAGATCAGCTCTGATAAGTTGTGTTTAATGTGCTAGACAAGGCTAAGAAAAAGAAAAGGAAACTATAAAAAGATATTTAAACTGTACTTGCAACAGGAAACAAACTATTCTTTTCATTCAAATTCTTGTATGAATCACCAGCAGGAATTTTTTTTCCTATTATAGTATAATATTTTACCCAAATTACCACTTAAACTCAAGGTCATTATACATAAGACTTAAACGCAAAACAGCAAATTCAAGAAAGATGAGTTAAGCAAGTTCATTTATTTCCCTGGTTACAAATTTTTTATATCTGATTGCTTCAGATATAAATCAACTTCAGATAATAATCAACTAAGAAACACAAATTTAATAAAAGACAATTCAATTGCATAATTATATTATTATTCTACGTATTATTACAGGGAATAAGTATTTTCTTTCCACATTAATTTGCTCTTTAAAATGACATAAAAAAGTTTTGTGGGGGATTAACAATGATAACTGTAGAGCTGGTTTTCAAAGTTATCTTTCTCCAATTACCTTCAAAAGGACAACAATATAAAACAAGTAGAAAACACATATTCAAATAAACAGAACTCTAGGGAGGCATCATTCTGTTGGGAAGGTGGCAGCATGAATGGTAGCCTTCTGAAAATTAACAATTTCTCCCTTTGTCAAAACTGATTAAAAAAAAAAAAAAAAGAAATCACCCCAGTTGAAGGGGTGGGGAAGGAGCAGAAACTACTAGAAAGGAAGTATAACAAAACTATTATGAGGTACAAAAATATTATTGATGGAAAGTATAATAGTGTTTTTAAGAAAAACTGAAATTCACTTTATCCCATGTACTAACTACTTATGTTAGAATCATTTACAAACCTCCTACACCTTTTTAAATCAGAAAATAGTCAACAAATTTACAAGAATATGAATTATTTTTTCAGGAAAATCCTACCCCCAAAACCAAGTGAAACTTGGTTCTTCTCTGAGGATACTGCTTCTTAACAATCTTCTGGCAATTGAGAGAAGTTGATGTCCTCCTCCTACTCTGCATTTCCAGACCCTTTCCCTGTATTTCTTCTGAGGCTTATGCCACATTCTCTCCTCCTCACGACTTTCATCTATGACTTCTTAGCCACACCAATCCTCACTAAAGACCTCAGCAAGTGGTTCCATTTCCCTCTTCTTCACCATCCTGCAACAAACTGGGTAACATCCACGCAAATCTTAGTCCAAGACCCCAGCTTCTCAATTTCTTGGCCTCCAGAGAGTCTGACCTCCTCTCTACCTCAGCCATCTACTCCCATGGCCTTGACAAATCCAATAATGACTGTAGACTTTCTTATCACTTGGAATTTTTTACCTATGAAAATTATTTCAAATCTCATACTTTTTACTAAAACTTCCATCCTACCATTTCTCACTCAGTTTCTCCCATTCACCTGCCTTTCACATTTAGTTCTTTGCCTTCTCTACTTCATAAGTTCCTACTTTCCTTTCTTTTTCTGCTCAGCATAGATTCCAAGGTTTACCTGCTCTCCTACCAATATTATTAACTTCTTCAGTCTACTGTCATTCTCTTGTAACCTTTATCTATCTTGTATCTCCAGCTTTTAACTAGATCTCGGTCGTATTCAGCAAACCTTTCATTTATACAATCATTTCCCTCTCCCATTCTTCACAAGAACTATTTATAATTTTTTGCCTTCCTAAATTTCCAGTTCCTTCCTTCTACTACCCCTCACACAAACTCCCTCAATCTTCTATACTAAAATTATTCATTTACCGACTTCCACAGACATACTTTTCTTTCTTGTCTTCTGTTAAAAGTCAAAGTGGACTTCTTCCTATGCTCTGGACACCAGTCCTTCTTGCCTTCATGGGCATTCTGCTTTACCTGTTCCTCAGTTATCTTCACCCTTTCCCTTGACTTTACTCCATTGTGACCCTTTCCCCAGTAACTATACCAAATATCCTATATTTTTAAGTTTTCAATAATTGGCTTCAAAATAAAATAAGATTACCTGAATTGATAATAATTGAAGCTAGATGATAAATACATGGGAGTTCACTACACTATTGCAATTTTTTATATATTTGTATTTTTCATTATGAAAAAGATTTACTTTTAGTTCTCCCCTGACACCTGGATTTTTTTTTTCAGCTCTCAATTCCATTTTCTCATGATAAAACTTATTCATCCTAGAGTCACGACTTATAACTTCCTCCAAGAGACTTCTCTAGCTCTTCAATTCTGGATTGGATGACCTTCCTATGAACTTCTATTGTACCCTGCACTTCCCTATCAAAAATTTTAAGAAGTATTTTAGCTGTAGATATTCTTGTTCAAATGGAATTTTACATGGATGTGAAAAAAGTGAAAATGTTAAACAAGAGGTTCTTCTTGTTGAGCTGTTTGCATGGGTGGCCTCCCTACTCAATAGTAGCCCCGGAGGAAACCCCAATGAATTCCGAGGGCTCTGCTGGACACAGTCTGAAGGCAACGCTATCAAAGTGCTTAAGAACTCCATCATAATTGCCATTAGAGGACTGGGGCTCAGTAATAGAGAGTTTGCCTAGCATATGTGAGGCACTGGATTCGATACCTAGCAACACATGAAACTAAATAAACCAAATAAAGGTATTGTGTCCACCTGCAACTAAAAATATTTTTTTAAAAAATAATGCCATTAGATTGTTCTATGAGGGTAGAACTATGCCTTTTAATTTTCACCAAGGCTATTCTCATGCCTGCCACATAGAGGATACATAACAAATCTTTAGCTTCAACCCCACATTTCCCTCAATGAACTTCAGAAGGTCATATCCTAGTGCTTTTCCTGGCTTGCCAAAGGCATTTCAAGCTGAAAAATAAGTTCTTAACTTCCTCCCCTTCCCTCACTTAGAAAACAGTACCACTCAGTTGTCCAAACATGGAGTTCATCACTTAGACCTTAAAGTTAACCATCTTGTAACAGAGGACTATAGTGAAATTTAAAAAAAAAAAAAAAAAATGCTTGCTGCTTTCTTCCTTAGCACTGCCCCTACTCTAGTACACGTTTCCATGAGACTCGGTTGTCTTTTGGCTTCTGTTTTTGTTTTTTGTTTGTTTGTTTGTTTGTTTGTTTTGTTTTGTTTTAGGAAAATACTAAGGATTTTTATTATTAATACAAGAGATCATAAGTGAAGGCACAAATAAGCTAATTGTTCTTGATAATTTTAGACTCTAGAGTCTCTCTATGGAAAAGTCAGCTCCTTAAGTAGACAAAATACTATCCAAAACAAACAAAAAAGAAAAAATAGCAGATATTCAAGACAGTGGTCAAGACAATAACTGAACATAAACACAATAAGGTGAAACAGAAATGTACTGTTTCCTTTTCTCAGTAAGGTATGTGTTGCATAAAGATATAAACCTTGTTTTGGTGGGAAATGCTTTTGTATAGGACAATTTTGAATTCTTCTACCTGTCATACAAAACAATGCCTGAAGAACTGGCTGCAGGATAAAGTGATACATTATGTCTACCAGGAAGCAAGGAGACTCCAGTTTCAGCCTAAAAGATGGTCCCCTCCCAAATCTGGTTTTTAGCTATACCCAGACCTATCTGACAAGGCAGGAGCACAGCAGTCAAGAGGGCCAGAACCACTCAAACTCATCAGAAGGCACCTCTATACTGTGATATGTCAATGCTCATATTGATGGTGGTAAAAGAATCAAGAAGCCTAGGTTTCAGAGTAGCACAAACATTCTTTAAATAGTAAGAAATAATTGAAGTTCTTGTCTAGTGTAAATGATATGAAAATAGGTAATGAGGTCAACCACATATCACTGCTGAGATTATTTAGTCTGACTTTAAAGCAGTATAAAATGTTATCTTCCACACAAGTATAAGCTTTGTATTGAAATTTCTGAGAAACCAATCATGTCTTCATGTCTAGCCTAAGTTTAAATGTTTTCAATTTGGATACTTTTCTGTGAAATTTGAATAGAAATTGCACCTATTTCTTCAGGTTTTTATGAAAATACAATGTCTTATTTGTAAATTCTTACTTGAAAGCCCTTTATTCAAGATTTATTTAACAAATATTTCAATAAAAGATAAATATATGTGTGTGTATATATATATATTTCCTACATCAGAGACAAGGTAAAGCAAGTGAGGTGCAAGAAACCCTCTACACAGAGTCCCTGGGATAGAAAGAGCTCTAAAAGCCAATGAGCATGAGCACGTTTAAATTACAAGTTTGAGATTGTGGGTCCATGGCAGTTGCTTCTTCCCTCTTATCACTGGGATGTCCATCTTAGGCCATTCTAAGGTTGCTGGACTTATAGCCACTCAGATAGACCAGACACAAATCTAATCCCTTGGAGAAAGCTCCGGGCTCCTCTGTAGACCTGGATGGTAAAATCTCCAGAATCAGACTTCTACAGGGATCTTAATCCAAAAAAGGCCCCATTTATCTGATGGGTTTCTTTCCTTATCCCCATTTAGAGAATACATGGTGCTAGGACTTGGACCAGGGAAAGCTATGGGGGAACCACAAATAAACAAGCCTCTGGACTTTTTTACTTAGGGAAAGAAAGGAGGGTGATGCTTGAGGTAGACTGGGTTGATACAGGCTGCTCCTCTCCTTTTTTACCTCTTCACTCTGTAGCTTTAGTTTATGGAATGCTTCTGCCACTCAAAAGTACTTGGTCTCCACGGGAATATGTAGCCAACATCTCTCAATATACTCAATACTCAAAATGCTGAATGCTTTAATGGATCTGTTTTGAGGTCAGAGAATTCACAAAGACATGAGTAGTTTTAGCCTTCACACCAAGACCTTGTCTATATTGTCAATGGCTGATAACAGAATCATGGAAGAGGAGGATACACTGGAATTTCCTTCCTCCACAGTTCCTTCAGAACCACTGGCTTCCAGGGAATGCTTCCCATGACCAATGGAGGAAAAATCATGAGTGTAGGGTCTTTGAAGGCATTATCAAAACTGAATGTCCAAGTAGGCAGGACATCTTACTGAAAAGACCACTAGGCTCAAGAACAGGCATTTCTGATTGTCTTGAAGCCACCAAAAGACTGGGTTCCTGTTGCTTTTTTTCCATAGAATTCCAGATGAGTTCCGGCCATCACAGTGAAATGAAGTGACAACTATGCTGACAAATAGATGTTAATAAGAAATCATTGTCCAACTGCTGCAAATTAGAAAACAACTCAAGAAGTACCCATTCCAAGGGTTCTATTCTCCCACTGTGGCAAAGCATGTGTGGCCTGAACTACAACAATAAATAGGCTCAGAGGACCTACATCTCCCAGGGAGTTCTGACAGTCTAGACCCAAGTTATGTGGAGAGTAACAACAAAGGTTTTCATCATGTACCAGGGAGCACTATCACTGACCTTCGGTTTTTGTTTTTTATCATCATCATCATCATCATCATCATCATCATCATCATCATTATTGTTATTTTGTTGTTGATTGTGGTACCAGGGACTGAAACTAAGACCTCAGTTTGCTGAGTAAGTGCTCTACCACTGAATCACATACCCAGACCCTTGTTGCTGTTCTTGTGAGACCTTCTCCTTCCTTATTGCTACATATACTTAAACATTAATTCTTTTTTACTTAAACTAACCATATAAGTTATTTTGTTCTTGTTGGGGTCAAAGAGAAAAAAAAAACTTACACAAGGCTGATTTCTATATGGTTAATTTCCTTTAACAGCCTTCAAACAGATCATAAAACCAAATTGCACAATTTAATAAAGCAATTCTAGTAAAAGCCAATGGTGCATTTATTATATGAAACTCTCTAATGATCTGGCTTAATACAACAATGAAGTCTATGCTATGAAAATGAGTGCACAGCATAACTTTCAGGACATATTTTATGATGGGGTCATTTTAACAGAATCTTAAAGAATGGGCAGAAATTAGGCATGGCCTGGATATGGGGTAAAGGTATTCCAGATAGAAAAAAGGGAAAAAGGAAAGTCAAAGATGGACTGACAAAACACATGAGATTCAACTCAACCTCTCAAGCATTAACTATGTCCTAAATAGGTAAAAATATAAATGAGACCGATATCCTTCAAAGTTTTAAGAGTTAGCTGGCAGCCACAGTTCCTTATGCTCTAGACCTAGAGAGGAACTAGCCACCCAGGTCAGTTTCAAGGACCACACAAGTGATACAAACTCAAGATTGATCAGAGGTAGCTTCATTCCTGACTTTTCTGGCAACCAAAACAAACTTTTAGAATGTCAATACAGTTTATAGAATGTTCAGGAATATGAAAATGTTCTATGTCTGTGCTATCTGATATAGTAACCACTAGCCACACATGGTTACTGGGCATTGAAAGGTAACTCGTGCAAGTCAATTTAAATTCTATTTTACTTTAATTAATTTAAATTTAAACAGTCAAATGTGGTTAGTGGGTACTTAGCAGATAGTACAGACATATATAATTCATATCCTTAGCAATACAAAATTTCTCCTTTGTATCTTCAAAGAAAGGCTAGTGACATCACAACCAATATCCTATATAATGTCTTTACAATAACCTTGATAATGAATCTCACAAAATTATAGATTAATAAGAAGGTAAAACCTGTTGAAAACAATTCTATACATGAAGATATATATTTCTGAAATCTACCTTGATTTTGAATAAATTTAGAAACCAGCAAAATAGGTTCCACATATCCTCAAAATAATGTTCCACAAATAATATCTATCTCAACAAGGCTTATGATAAAAATTCAAGTGATAACAATTTTGCTTATCAAAGTAAAAACAAGTACTTAAAAGTTCAATATTCTTTTGTGAAAATGAACAGCTTAAGTTCCATGAAAGAGGGTACATCCTCTATTCTACCTATTTCTCCTTTCCACCTGAAAAATCTCACCAGAAATTAAAAAAGAGAAAAGACAGAATGAGTAATGCCATTCTCCTCTGTTTCTTTTCTATCAAATGGTTATAATACTGAAAAACTAGAAATAACTTTATATACAACGGAAGAAAGTTGTTAATTAAATTATAAAATATCAACTTAGTAGGCTATTATGAAGTTATTAAAGTAATAATTATGACCTCTATAGAAAGAGGAAAATATTTATGACATATTAAACCAAAAGAATAAAAATTATATGCTATATATTAAAACTATACCTATTATTATATGTATACATGGAGGTGGACAGAAAGACAGTAGATGAAATTGTTAAAAGGCTATAATTGACTACTAAAATGTACTAAAATTCAAAAGCATTTCAGAGAAGAAACATAAAATAAAAATACACCTGGAAAACCTGAAAAATCTGGGCACTTTTAAAAGCAATGAATTATAAGATTTCCGAGCATCTCTCTAAAATGAGAAAATGTACAGTCATCAAAATTACTCACCAGAGTTTAAAAATATAACCTATGGCACAGAAAAAAAAATCATCTTCCATTCAAATAATAAAAACAACTGGGTTTCAACAAATTTATAGATTTAAAAAATGAATGGAAAAGGGCTGGGGTTATAGTAGCTCAGTATTAGGGCACTTGCCTAGCATGTGTGAGGTACTGGTTTCAATCTTCAGTAACATCTACAACTAAGAAAGAAAAAAAAATTTTAAATATGAACAGAAAAAAAGCAACATTAATTATATGAATTGGGAAGGATGAAAGTAAGGAATTGGGTAAAAGTGTATCTTAATAGATATCTGTGTAAAATATGTAAAATATTCAGTATGGGGCAAAATTAAGAAAGAAATATATCAACAAAATTTGTATCTTATTAAAGGATGAGCAAAAAATTAAAAGGAATGTTTAAAATACCTATTATGTTGACTCTTCCTGGTGCTCGAACATAAAACTTGGGAATGGATCCAAATTTAGAGTTAAACATCTCCTTTAGCTTCAGTAATCTGAAAACAAGAGTAGAACATTTCAAAATATCATATATTAGAAACTCATAGTGGGGGTGTAGCCCAGTGATAGAGCCTGTCCTTAGCATGTGTAAAGCCCTGGGTTCAATTCTCAGCACTGCAAAAAAGGAGAAAAAAAAAAAAAGACCCATAAAAGGCACAGTCACTCATCCATGCACACATTTCATGTAACTGCCACCACTGCCACCACTAATTCCTCAAAAGAAAAAAAAAAGAAAAGAAAAGGGGTAAGCTTTTCTGGTAGCATACTACCTTTAAAACTCCAGGACAACAGGATGCAAAGTATGGTGAAGTTCACTTAAGAATTCCCAATAAAGTCACATTCCAAGGTTCTAATGGACAAGAATTTGGGAGGATACACCATTCAACTCAATACAGGAAGTCATATGAAAACTATCAGGAGACCACAATACTAATCTAATGGGTCCTCTGATTTAATGCCAAAGTTTGGCAAATCATTTTCCCTTGGTCCCTGGTTCTCTAAAGAATTTGAACTAGATATTCCTCCTAGGTCCCTTCCAGATCCGAAATTCTTATAATAGATTTAATATTCTGATACTGTCAAAGTATCTCAGGTTAATTCTGTGAATAGCTCCACTGTTTATAGTCTCACATCGTATTGTGCCTAAATAATAATACCAGGACAGTAAACATTTATTAAACCTACCATATTCAGGAAATTGAGTAAAATTAAGTAATTGGTATTAGGGATTAATTAGTTGTAAGAAACAAACACACAAAAAAAGTTCAATAAGGAAATTTATTATAATGATAGATATGTTGAATATTTTCAGAAATTATTCAAGCTAACCTCCGGGAGAGTCATCAGAAACTGCTTATATTCATGTCTTTGGCCCTCTCTCTTCCTTACTCATCCCCTTATACCTCCAAAGATACCATCACTGTTCTGCTTTTCTCAGAGCTTTTTGCATTTTGCCTGCCTATCTGAGCTCCTCCACATCTTCAGTTTCCATGACACTGTGGCCTTGATGCTACATGACTTAATAGCTCTAGTGTCTTCTACTATCTATCCTTTACATCTCTATGTCCTTGAGTTCAAATTCTCAAAAGATATAATGTGTTTGGCAGAGTTTAAATGTAGTATCTATCCTGGTCCCCATAATCTATGGCCAAAGGGATAAGGCATTTGTTACAAACAAGACTGTATGTTTTAGTTACAAATATGATCACTTGGGTCCACTTCTTCAGAAGAGGCTATGGATGACAACAGACCTCAGCAGGAGACAATAACTGGTTCTCTAACATTTTAAGAAGCATTTACTTGACTATCATGTATGTGTAGACAATGGTGACTGCCTAATTCTGAGTCTCCCTCTATATCCTCCAAAAGCAATCAGAACAAGAACAAATAAAACTATACAAAAAAAAAATGTCTCCAGTGTGACTAGAAGACAGAGACTATTAAACTTTAAGTTATAAGTAGAACAAAAAGGGAAAGATGAAGAAAGACCACCATGAGCTACTGGAAAAATAATAAGTGAAAGAGCCAGCAAAACGAAGATTAATATAAAACAACCACCAGGAAGAAAAGCTCACTCATTGAAAAATAGAAGGTGTGAGGAGGAAGAAGTGAAAGTGCAAAGAGCTCATAGACTGTTAAATGGGCAACAGGTAAAAATAAAAAATAAATTAAAAACTGACAAAGCAGTGATTTTTTTTTTTTTTTAAGTTCTGGTGCAGGCATTATGAGGATACTACTAAATCACTTTTTTAAAAGTTATAGAAAGGGCTGGAGTTGTAGCTCAGTGGTAGAGTGCTTGCCTAGCATGCGTGAGGCACTGGGTTCACATATAAATAAATATAATAAAGGTATTATGTCCATCTACAATTTAAAAATTTATTTTTAAAAAGTTATAGAAAGACCATGGCTTGTGTAGTCAGGCATACCTGGGCTTACATGTCTTTACCATACATAATGAAATTCATTAACCTCACTCACCTTTACGTGGGGTGAAGACATACATCCATGGAGTTGTCAAGATTAAATAAAGTAATGTAGGCACAGTGTCTAGCCTAGCGTTAGCATGAAATACATGTTTAATAAATGGTAGTTACTATTCCTGATTCCTAGGTTCACTATCATTTCTATTCTGTAGCATATAAATAAGAATTTTTTAGAAGAAATTAAAGATAATAGATAATTAAATGTTTATCTTGTGTCAGAACTGGAAGTATTATTAGGGCATTCAGTAATTTTGATGATGCCGTTGATAAACTTTGGTGCTTTCTACCCACTTCTTTTCATATTATAGAGGATGAGAAAACTCAGGTTGTTCATCCAGATTCTAGATTGAATGATTTAAAATGCTAGTGTTTTTCAATAGAAAATAGGAAGATGAAGAAGGAAGAAGAGGAGAAATAACTGACATAGATAGTAAAACAGGAAAACAGTCCCCTATTTCTTAAGGGCGCTAAAAAAGATAAAAGTACAAAAGTAACCAGTAGAAAAAAATTATGTTTTCTTAAATACCAAAAAAATTTAAAAAATAAAGAAGCAAAGAAAAATTTAAAGGAAAACAAAACACAGAAAACATATTATAACATGGTTATCAAATACTATGACAGAATTAAAATCAAACATATCACTATAGTTCTAACTATAACTATAGTTATTTCACTATAGTTCTCTGTTACAAGATGGTTAACCAAGGACTGAGTAAAGTTACATCAACAAATGTGACCAGGCCTAACATATCTCTTTAAAGAAAAAGATTTGCAATTTGGATCCTAAATCAAAACTGAACTACATGTTGTATACAAAAACACAACTAATGTCTAATAATTTTAGATATTTTAACTTAGAGTGATTCAAAAAAGCTAAATATCAAGGAATGGGTAGAAATATTTCAGGAAAACAGAAATAAGAAAACAATGGGAATATCCTGATATCAGACATTGCAGAATTTACGCCAAATACCATCAAATGTGCATAAAAGAATCCTTAATCCTGAGAGCCACAACTCAAAATAAAGATATGATTATTAAGTAATGCCCCAAATGAAACAGCAATAATAATTTTATAAGGCAAAAACTACACTACAGGCAATGTAAGAAAATATGAATAGAAATACATCAATAGTGACGAACTATATGATACCTTCTCATATCATATAGACAAAAAATGAAGAGAAAAATGCAATATTGATAAAGAACATTTTATGGATGTATACCATATATCAAACATTACACCATGATAATTTGTGCACAACAGCATAAGTATTGACCATATATTAGATCACAATAAAATGCTACTGAATTTCATAAGGTGAAAATACTATAAACAACACTGAACTCGATGCAACAAAACTTGAAATTATTAACTGATAATAAGTCACAAAAAGGGTCTCCTATACCTACTGCAATGGCCCATGCCTGTAACTCCAGCTAAAAAATGGTAACAATTATATTATATGGATTCACTGATATTACACGGATTTGAACCAAATGAATAATTTCTAAGAAGAGAAGTCGGAACTGGGCAGCTCAGGGTAAAAACCAGAAGCAATAACAAAGAAAGTAACTGTGGGATTTTTCAGCTTTTACTGATTATACTTTTGACTTTTATTTTTTTCTATTTGTTCTTTTCAGATATATATGACAGTGGAGTGTAATTTGACATATTATATATACATGGAGAATAATTTATTCTAATCAGGATCCCATTCTTGGGTTGTACATGATGTGAAGTTTCAGTGGTTGTGTATTCATACTGAATAAACTTTTAAATAACCCAAATCTTTAATATTAAGAGTGTGTTCAGGATCACCTAGTTGAGTTGGCAGAACATTGAGACTTTAAAGGTGGTCATATGGCATCATATACAGCAGCACTATTCATAAGAGACAAAAGATGGAAGCAACCAAAAAGTCCATCAACTGATAAATGGATAAACAAAATGTAGTAATCCATAGGATAGAATATATTTGATGATAAAAAGGAATGACATGGGGCTGTAGCTGTAGCTCAGTGGCAGAGCACTTGCCTAGCATATGTGAGGCACTGGGTTCCATCCTTAGCACCACATAAAAATAAACAAATAAAGGCATTCTGTCCATCAACAAAAAAACAAATTTTAAAAAAAAGAAATGACATACTAACACATTTTACAAAATTGATGAAACTTGAAAACAGGCTATATTTTTTAAAAAGACAATCCAAAAAACTCAAACATGTTTTATGATTGCATTTATTTTAAAGTCCAGAATAACCAAATCTATAGAGACAGAAAATACATGAGTAGTTGCTTAGGGTTAGTGGGGAAGCAGGAGGGGAGGGTATGGGGTATCTGAGGTGATACCTAATGGGATACTGGGTTCTTTTTGAGTGAAGAAATGTTCTAAATTTAATTATGGTAATGATTTAACGACTCTGAAAATACTAAAAACCACTTCATTGCAAACTTTAAATGGGTGAATTATATGGTATATGAAAAATTAACAAAGCTATTGCAAAAATAATAATCCAACAATTTAAAACTTAATCCAAAGAAAGGGAAAAGAGAAGAGATACTGCTGTTTAGAAGGGAAAGAAAGATAAAACAATGGAATTTGGCACCTTCCAGTAAAGGGAGGAAGCATGAATGAGACGCAGAAATAAAATCTTAGAGTTTCTATTTGTAATTGATTTTTATATAAGAAGAATACAAAAGAAATTATTTTTATAATGTGGTTATATTTGTATAATGTGGTTCACTAATGTCTTTACTCAGAGGATCTCCTGTCCTGTGAGGTTGATAAGGCATCTTAAGGAAAGAGTAGGAGTTACAGTAGGAGACAGGCTCCCACGGGGGCCCTCAGGAATTGCAACATGTGACCAGTTAATTAGATTTATAGATCACACTACCAAGATTTAAGAAAACTATGCTTCCTAAAATGACTATGTGGTTTCAAAAGATTCCTATGAACAAAATGTTGCTTGAAGTTAATCATCACAGTGCACACACAAGTGAAAAACAATAGCAGAATTTGACCACTTTTATGATGTCCTCTGTGGCTAGCAAAGAAAAAGAAATATTAATATTAAATATATTTTGCATGAATAAATACTATAAAATCAGGAAATACAAGAAAGAACACTAAAGAAATTTGGTAAACAATTCCTCATTTCTAGTGCATGTAGTTGTATTAGTTACCACCTCCCCATTGCAGGGTTAACTATAGAAATTGATTTTTGTGATTTAAACCATATAAAATGGAAACATTGAAATACACAATGGATATATTTTACAAAATAAAAAGTTTAAATTACAAGGGGATGGATTTATTTTCATGTAACAAATTCCTCCTTACTCTTATATGAAGCATGCCTTTAACGATGTGTCCTAATTCAATCATATATATCAGAGCAACATTAAAACACTCAAAGTCAAAGACATTCAGAGGTAATCCAAAACTGTGCTGGTCTCCAGAATTAAACATTAAGTTTCTTTCTGGTAATTAAAGACACAGAGTTGGTTTAAGCATGAAAGAACATCTTCAAGTTATGGTAAAGTATAAAATGATCAACTGACCCACAATAGTAAATAAACAAGGAAATAGAGGAGCTTAAAGACTTGATGTTAGAGAACACAATCAGAGGGGGGAAAGAGTTAAGAACAGCAAAGTGGGAAAGAAGTCAAACTCAGACAAGCCCTTAGATTAATGCAGCAAGTGAAAGACATCATTCAATGAGATTTTAGCCCTACAAGTCAGAACAAAGTGTTTCTACACAAAGTATCTGTAATTTAAAATATCCTCCACTAGTCATCACCAAATTACCAGTTATTCTGTAGCAAGCGATTGGCAACAAATTCCCTAAGTGACAATTCGGATATTCTGGGTTTTTTTTAAGATGCAGAGACCAAGGAGGTTTCTGTGTTTGCTTTCAATGAATATTTAGAAAGACGACTTTTAAAAGCAATTATCAACTGGCAGGCAAGGCAAAGGAGGAGTTTTAATTTATTTTTCTGAAGCCAGGTAGAAAGAAAGGCTCTAACACCTTCAGCCAGAAACGGAAAGAAAAATCTGCAGGAATAAAGCAATACACAATCCTTAGGAGCAGCGAAGGAGTGACGTGTTTGACGCAGGTTCTTTCTTGCAAGCCCGGCCTTAGAGAATTACAAGAGTTCTGTCTGCTCCCTTGGGACAAAAGCAGCGCCTCAAGGAAGCAGCCAAAAGCCGTGGGCCCTATCTGCAACCAGTCAACCTATGAGATCCCCAAAAGTGGCTTCTCCTCTCCCCCACCTGGGATGTTCTGCCACCTGGACTCGACGCGTGGGAGGACCCTCCGTAGTCATATTTCGCTAGATCCTTTTTTCTTCTGCAGTTTCGAGTTGCGAAGAAAAGCTTCTAAGGCAATCACGAGATAACCGCCTGTCAGTTGCCCCTTTCTTCCGGACAACACTAGCTCTCACCCTGCGGAAATCCTGCAGCTTCGCTGAGGTGGCTGCTTCCAGTCGGCGCCGCCTCCAGCTCCTCCTTCTGGGCTCTGAGCCAGAGTTCCCTTCCAGTCACTGACAAGTGCAACCACAGTCCTACACTAAGCTCACAGGCACTGGGGCTCTGAAGCCCCTGCACAAGCAAGTGCCAAGCTAAGGAGGTTTTCTTTCTGCGACCTATGGATAAGTCTGAGTACAGGGTGATAACCTGGAGACCAGCACACACCTTGGTCATCTGATCTAACTGGGGCTACAATTTTTCTTCTAGGTTAGGGATTTTGTTTTTGTTTTTGTGTTTTCTTTAACGTCTAGCAGCTACTTCCAAACAATACTGAAACGTTCACCAAATTTCCTCTTATGTGTATTATTTCCAAATCAAGCAGCAAAAAATTGATGCAGCATCTGATGCAAACGTATTTGCATTTATTTCCAGAAAAAGCCTTTCAAGAATACAATTAACAGGAAAAGAAACATATTTTTTAGTCTACATCAGCCCTTAGCAACCCCTTAGACTTCCTATTGCCTAGAAAAATCCCAGATGCCCTATCTATAGGTGCACAACATTCCCAACACATCACCCTACATTATTGCTGTTCTTAGGTCTCAAAATTATCAAAAAAAAAATTACCCTAGATATTTATTTTCTTATGTGTTTATTGTCTGTCTCACCACCTCCACCATCACTATCACTAGAGAGTAAGTAAGCAATTTGAGGGAAAGGGCAGAGTATCCCTGGCACCTAGAATAGTGCCTGGTAGATTAGTTTTTAATAACTAGGTAAGATAAACTGACTGATGACTGAAAGGTGAGATGATATTCTTAAGTTCACACTGTTCATCAGCCCCAAAACCAAGTTAAAATTTAGCTCTCTTAATTCTCAATCTAGCACATCTTGTACCTCAGAACACTAAGATTAAACTCAGTAATATTCCAAGATATTGGACTGGGATGTAGCTAAGTGGCAAAGTATCTGCCTTGTATTCCCAAAGCCCTGGGTTTGACCTCCAGTTTAAAAAAAAAAAAAAAAAAAAAAAAAAACCACCAAAATATAAGATAAAATATAAATATATGTATTCCAAGATACTCCAATTGAGGAAGTTTGAGACAACATGCTTGTATTACACAATTTTCTTTTGCTATAACAAAATACCTAAGAATACAGAAAGAAAATCTTAGAGATGGATATTTTATAAAGGTTTATTTCAGTTTTTGTTTTATTTTTGTGGTGCTGGGAATAGAAGCAGTGCCTTGTGTGTGCTAGGCAAGCACTATGCCACTGAGCTACACATTAACTCCCAGCCCAGAAATGAGGTTTATTTAACTTAAAAGTTTGGAGGCTCATGGCAGATGTCATCATAATGGTAGAAGTGTGTGTACAAAAGATCACATGGTAAGACAAGAAGCCAAGAATATTCTGGGTCAGGATCCCTCTTTTATAACAATCAGTTCTCTCAACAACTAACTCACTCTGAGAGACCAGTGTTAATTCCTTCCCAGGACAATGCCCCTAATGACCTCCCACCAGGCCCACCTCTGGAAGGTTCCAACACCTGAGCCTTTGGGGAACACTCTCAAACCTGAAATACAAGTGTTAGTAGAATAATTAGGAGAATCAATGCCTGACATACTAGGGATGGGATGATAGCATAACTTAAGAGAAATCTAGTATGTTGCTGTTCTACAATTGTGTCATTCTATATGTGTATGTAAGAAGGGGAAAAGGAAATAGAAGCTAACATACATACACATGGATGGTATCAGTTTAGCCCAAGGGTGGAAGACCATTGGCATCCCCTTGAGTTATTACTGTAAATGGCACAAAATGGAAAGTTATTCTGTTTTCAGAGCTGCTTTTTTATTGTTAAGGTTTTGATCTCTAATGTTCCCCAAAGGCCATGTCTTAAAAGCATGGTTACTAGTCCATGGCTCTATTGGAAGGTGATAGGACCTTTAGGAGGTGGGGCCTAGTGGAAGGGTGTGTCCTTAAAGGGTGGGTTAGTCAATTTTTCATCGTTATAATCAAAGTAACTGACAAGAATAACGTAGAGGAAAAAAGTTTATTTTTGTTCACAGTTAGCATACTCCACTGCTCTGGGCCTGAAGGGAGGTGGAACATCATAAGAGTGCTACTTACCTCATGGCAGCCAGGAAACAAAGAGAGAAGGGAAGAGACTGCAAGGAAGATGAACCCTTTTAAGGCATGCCCCCAGTGGCCCACCTCCTCCAGCCACACACCACTTCCCTACAGTTACTGCTCATTTAGCCCATTCAAACAAGGAAGGACTGACTGGTTGCAATGCTCATGATCCAATCAGTTAACTTCTAATAATTCCTGCATTAACACAGGAACTTTTCGGGGACACCTCATATCCAACCATAGCAAAGGGGATATTGGGACCCCAGCTTCTTGCCCTGTTCTCTCTTTACTTCCTGGTTGCCATGGGATGAGCACCTTTGCTCCAACAGGTGCTCCCCACCACCCTTTTCTGTCTCACCACAGGTCCCCAAACAAAAGAGTCAACCAATCATGAACTGAAAACTCTGGAACCATGAATCAGCATAAATCTTTCCTCCTTATAAGTTGATTATCTCATTATTTTGTCACAGTAATAGAAACCTAACACATTCACAATCATACAGTCCTTTCTAATCATTTCTAATAAATTAATCATAACTTCTTTTTTGAACCCCAATAAAAATAATATTGTGGCTTATTCTTGAGTAAGGGACAATATCATTGTCACTTCCTGTAAATAGCTTTGGATAAGGAGAGAATCTAAGTAAGAAAAAAATATAAACTTTTTAGGAACATCAGTAAATATGGAAATGGACAGAACATTTTTTATTCAGATGTTTGTAATATATCCTTTTAGATCAACTGAAAAATAATCAAATTGTAAAACTTTGAAAACATTGTTTCTTAAAAAGTAGTACAAAATAAACTCATTTTATAATGGGTAAAATTAGTGATAAAGGAAATTGTTTCATAAAAGAATATTTCCTACTGAATGTATATTTCAGGACCAAACATTAACTTTGCTAAATGAAATGCAGTGTGAAATGATTAGCTTGGGTCTTGGATGCATTCCTATTACAGTCTTATCAAAACTGATACAGATTGGAAAGACCTTATAATGCAATTATTTAAAACATTCTTTTTTGAAATAACTGTCCCAAACTAAAAAGAGTATAGTGGAACTAGAATTAAAACCTACATACAGCTCTGTATTTGTAGCCCAGAAATCACACTACTTCTGAGTATTTTACCTTTCATGAGATCTCAGCAAAGTGTGTTTTAAAACAAATTATTGAAACAATTAGAATTCTTGTCCCAAAGCTGAAATATGCACATAATTTTCATAAAGTATTACTCTTAACCTACTATCAAACTTCTAGAGACTCCTACCAGACACACACACACACACACACACACACACACACACACACAATTAACATTACTTTCTATGCCAAGCATCTTGCAAGGAAAAACTTTGTGTATTATATTATCTCTTTAGATTTTCTCAATAATCCTTAAGGGATAGAAAAAATACTATTTCTCTGTCAGTTTTAAGGAGGTATTCCTTTGGTTTTTATTAGACATAGCTGGCAGTGAAATATTTAAAAACATAAATTTTATATTATTTTTATATCCACAAATCTCAAACCTTTCATCTTTACTTTTCTGCATATGGGCATACTTACACTGAGGCTTAAAGTCTAAATTATAAACTAATAGGTGATGAATCATGATAAGTTCTTAAACAGAGACCTAATTGATAAGTTAAAATCATTTTTCTTTCAATGGTATTAGCCCTTGCTCAGATAAAATAGCAAACCAAATACAAATAAAATAAACACCAAATGGAGTAATTTTTTTAAAAATTGACCCAAAATAAAATAGGGTTGCTAGAGTCACATGAATGTGGCTATCTGGCTGATATCTACAGATGTTTATTAGGTCTTACCTTAGAATCACTTCCTGTGGGAAGTTTCACTGTTCCTAATGCCTATCTTGACCTTCAAAATGAAGAATGTAAGGCCACAAAGAGACCAATCATTTACCTGATTTGTTACTCCTGTGACTTAGTCTATTTAAACAACTTCTGAGAAATATTTCCTATTTTGAATTTAATAAAAAAGTGTTATTTGAAATTAGGAGAATTAACTGGTGAATTATTCTGGTGATTTTCCCATTATGGTAAATAGTAAATTTCTTTAATGTCTCCTTTAAAATGATTATTCTTCTGAATATATCTCTACCATGTAATTATTTAAGCCAAAAGGTAAAAGATAAACTCATGAATCAGAAAATACATATTTAAATAGTTAAATATAGTATTATAACCTTTTAAAAATCAGTATGCAAGGAAAAGAAATCGTGCAACAAGGCTTTAATAGAATATAGATTGCTTTTAGAATGAAAAATAAAACAAAAGTATCTCTAAGCACCCTCTGATTGTCCATTCATAGTAATTATCACACCAGCACTGGGATTACTTGTGTTTTTTCTTGACTAACAAGTCTAAAACCTTGCTATTCAAAATGTGCTCCTCAAACCAGCAGCATCAACATCACCTGGAAGATTTTTATAAGTACAGAATCTTGGAACTAGATCTATGGAATCCTAACCTATAATGAAAGCCAAATATATAATTAAAATATTTAGAAGCCACTTTAAAAAGATAAGATTTTTACTAATAAATTTTTATAGTAATACAAATTATCATTTCAAATATAATAAAATGTAAAATCATTCAACTATTTTACTTTTTCGCAATAAATTTCTAAAATCCAGTGTATATTTTACATTTAAATTAACTAAATGTTAACTCCAACTAAAAACATGTGGTTGTTATGTTGGACAACATGAATCTAAACTGTAAGTTCCCTGAAGGCAAGGACCATTCTAAAACCCTTTTAGGGTTTTAGAGTCTCTGGCTCAGTGTGTAGCAGGCACTCAGGGAATGTTTAATGAAGAAATTAATGAATGACCCTGCATTAGAATGGCCCAACCGCTTACTAACTTTGTAACTGGAGGCAAATCTAAGATCTCTGCTCCATAAAAACCATCCCAATATTCTCTCTGGTCATTCTCTTTGCCTTAAATATGATTTTTTGTCTTTGTGGCTATTTAAAATTACATTATTTATTGATTTTTATGTGTTTATTATCCATCTCCTCCATTAGAATTAGCATTCCAGGTTTCATCCATTGTTCTATCATCATTCATTTATTTAACAAATGTTTATCTGTGCCACCATGTTCTCATTTTTTTTTTTTTTCTTTTTAAGACAGAGATCTTGCTGTTTCCCAGCCTAGTCTCAAACTACAGGGCTCACGGGATCCTCCCACCTCAGGTTCCTGTGAAGCTGGTACAACAGACATGGGCCACTACCCTGGTCTGTGCAACTAAGTTAAGTTTTAAACACTATTCCAGGTACAGTGGTGGATACAGTGATAAATTTTTTTTAAGTTTCTGCTATTATGGCAAGTAAATTAGTTGAATAAATGAACTGATTATAAAAACTGATGTGAACTCTGCGCTATAATATACATTCCATCATTACAATGAAACAAGAATTTATAATAACTTTATTTTACAATTAGAAGTTTGCATGTCACACTAACCAAATTGCAGACGAATTGCTACAATTTAAAACTATATGCTTTTTCCTTTTACTTCTTGATCGAGAAACTGAGTATAATACAAGCTTTTCAAAGTAGACAATATTTTTCCTCACTCTGTCACAACAATCCAATTGTGCCTAGCTCAATAAGGGGTTGATTATTAAACAAATTTTGTCTTTTTCTTTTTCTTTCTGGATTACTTTGGCAAGGGATCTTAGGTGACTAATGTAATTTAAGGACTTGTTTTTCTAGGAAAGCAATTGAGATAGTCAAAACAATCTACAATATCTAAGCACACTGCACTCTAGAGAAGCTTTTTTTTTTTTAAGTTCTGATTCTCAGATCAATCCATGAAAGTAAATACAAGCTACAATACAGAAATAATAGTATTAGTATCTCACCCAGAATGCAAAGCCCTGAACTAAGTCCTTAACTGGGGGTGGGGATGAGGTGGAGGCACGGATCAGGATAGTGAAAAGACAGGTACAGACTCTGAGAAGTAAGTAAAAACTGGGAGAAAGTAGGAAAACTTTGTTTTAAAAGGAACCAACAGGGAAAACAGGAGTTTGTAGGATCTGAAACAGACTTGGTTAAATAGCAAAAGTCTGGTAATCTCTAAGACCAGGAGGAGATGGAATGGAGAGTAGCAAAGGGAATTTGGGTACAGTATTCCTTCCTATGTAAGAATGGTTCCTGTCAATTCCCATTTGAGAACTGAGTACACAGAGGAATCATAAGAAGATTGTTAAAAGCACTGAAAAAACTTATTAATTACAGTAAAGAAATAAAGACAGTTTGGAATTACACTATGTCAGTCCCTTGCTTTATCGCCACACTACATTTTACTGAAAGACTGGTTTGTTTCACAAAACTTGCAAGGTGCAGCCACCACTCTGGGTGGCAATAAAAACAATTGGGCATTAGAAATACCAAGATGGCAAATAACAAAATTGCTAAAGTTGGGTAATTGCAATTTCAAAAAAATAGATATATTTTTACAATATCAAAGTCTATGTAAAGAATGAAACTTGGAGCATTCTGTAGAGGAGAAAAATTTTTTCCTGTATTCTCTTAAATTTAGTAGCTGGGGACTTATATTAGTCAGCTTTCTGATACTGTAACAAATAATCATAATAAAATAATAACCAAATAATATAACTAATAAAAAGTTTATTTTGGCTCACTGTTTCAGAGGTTTTAGTCGATGATGAATTGGTTCTATTGCTTTGCGCCTGGATAAGGTCCCTCATCATGGATGATGCACATAGTGGAACAAAACTACTCATGTCATGGCCAGGAAACCAGAGAAGAAGAGGAAGGATTTTGGGTCCACTATTCCCTTTTAGGGTATATTCCCAATGACCTGTGACTTCCTACTAGGCCCCATCTCTTAAAGGTTCCATCACCTGCCAGTAACACCAGGCTGGGAACCACTTATCCAAATCTTAACAGGACCACAACTCCAACTGACAAAAGAGATTAGCAGGAGAAAAAGCATAGAAATTTTACAAATGTTTTTAGTTTTATGTGAATGGAGTCTTCATAAAAAGACATGAAAAACCCAAAGAAGCAGCTGCACTTAGGGGCATAAGAAAGGGCAGTACATTGTGGAGAGGTGACTAGGAATATAAGAAGGAACTAATGGAACATAAGGGTTGTTTTAGTCAGCTTTTTCACCGCTGTGACTAAATGACTCAACCAGCACAACTGTAGAGGAGGAATAGTTGATTTGAGGGCTCACAGATTCAGAAGTCTCAATTCATAGACAGCAGGCTCCATTCCTTGAGGCTCAAGGTAAGGCAGAACATCCTGGCAGAGGAAAGACATGGAAGGAAATGGCTCACATCAGGATCAGGAAGCAGCAGTCTCCACTTGCCAGATACAAATATGTATACCCCAAAGCCACGCCCCCAATGTCCCACCTCCAGTTACCACTCAGCTAATCCCATCAGGATTTTGAGTTAAGGCCCTCACATCCCAATCAGTTTTTCTCTGAACTTTCTTGCATTGTCTCACTCGTGAGCTTTTGGGGAACCCTCACATCCAAGCCATAACAAGGGTTTAGAATAGTTTGTTTATGCAAATTCAGTACTACTGCTCATCTTCCTGGTATAGAAGGGGAGTATTTATACCAACTTCACAAAAGGAAATTTATAACCTATTTTCAGGCAAGTAAGGAATCTTTGCCCTTGATTGTAGGCAAAACTCTTACAACTCAATGGTAATAAGACAAACAACCCAGTTTAAAAACAGGCAAAATAAGTAAAGAGATATTTCACCAAAGAACTACACAGAATCCATGTAAGTACACAAAAATATGTTTAACTTTAATCATTAAGGAAATGCAAACCAAAACTACATTTAGCAGAAGTACTAAAATACTCCTGCTACAGTGGCTAAAATTAAAAAGACCACACTAAGTATTGGCAGGTACATGGAACTACTAACACTCTTATACACTACTAGTGAGTGTACAAAATGGTAAAACCATTTAGGAAAACAAATTAAAAGTTTCTTTAAAACTTAAACACACATCTACCATAATATCCAACCACCAACACTAGGCTTTTATCTTTATGTGTACCCATAGATGAATAACAATATTATCGCCAACTTAGTGGTAAAATTCAATACATATTATCCCATAATTTCTATGACTAGGGAGTAGATGCATCCACTACTTTAGAGACTCGCAAGGCTCAACTAGAGAAGGATTCAGATTCAAGTGGCTTTAAACAGCAGTCATTTCCTTGTGGGTTTTCAGACTAAGGCCACAGTTAATTGCTGGCTATTGGTCAAATGCTACCCTCAGCTCCCTGCCACATGTTCCTTCACAACATGGGTGACTGCCTTCCTCTAAGTCATTAAGGGAGATAATCATTGCTAGTCAGGTGAACTTTACAATCTTGCATAATGTAATCATGTACACATAATCTTGAACATTAACTTTTCTATCAACTCTTCTTGATTATTAGCTATAATCAAGTCACAGACCTCACCCAAACTCCAAGAACAAAGAGTTATCTAAGAGCATGTATAATGGAGGAAACACTTTAGAATCAACCTAACATTACCCAGGATCAATGAAACATATACACATTAAAAACTCCTACACAAGTGTTCTTAGAAGCTTTATTTATATTAGTCACAAAACAAAACAAAACTCAAATATCCATCAACAGGCACATGGGTAAGAAAAATTGTAGTATATACATATAATGGAACACTGATGGGTAAAAGAAACCACAATGCTGCATGAAACAACGTGAATGAATCTCAAAATAATTATACTGTGTTAAGCCAGGCAAATGAGAGTACACGGTGTATGGTTCCACTTATATAAAACTGCTGAAAATGTAAGCTAATCTACAGTGACAAAAAGTAGATCAGTGATTGCCTAGGAAAAGTAAAAGAGAGAAGAGATAGATTACCAAGAATCTACAAGGAATCTAAAAAGAAACTTTTGCAGTGAGAAATATGCTCATTATCTTAGTATGGTGCTGGTTTCACAGGTGTACATATATGATAAATTTCATCAGATTGTGTACTTTATGTGCCACTTAATGTACCCCAATAAATCTGCTACATTGTACTTTAATAATGCTAGTTTTTAAAAGCATTTTTCAAAACATAAGATTTACTTGCAATAAGGACACTATGTTGCACCAATACATCCTGTTAAATAAAAACTTTTCAGCTATTTACCACTGAATAAAATTGATTTCAAGAAAAATTTAAAAATATCTTAGCTGCACAAAGTACTCAGGATAGACTATGTGAACCAGGTAACAAAAATGGACTTTTATGGACAAAAACTATTTGATGTGCAGAGATGGATACAAGCACATTCACTAAACAGAAAGATCTATTTATAACATATTTATTTACTCAACAAGTATTCATTAACATCTGTGTATCCAAGTAGTATGCTAAGAGCTGTGAAGTCCTCAATTTCTCTTAGCAAACTTTCAGACTGGGCTTAATAAATTTAGATACGATGAAGGAAAAATTATGATCAAATTTGAGTTGTCATTTTTCTAGTGATATCTAGTCATCTATTTATTTGAGTAATTCTTTTCCCATAAGGAATAAGGTATTTCATTGAAAAGCAGCAAAACATGTAAATAAATTCAATGTAAATCAACATGTGGTTTTATACATGCAATCAGCATTCACAAGGTTAATAATCACTTTCAGAATTGGTATCTTGACTAAGAAGCAAAAATATAAGCAAATGAACCTCTTAAACCTTGGGGTTCTATAATACATTATTTTGAAGAATTATGAATTACAGGTAGAGTCACCATGTGATTTATAGTTCTAATTTATGAGTTATGAGTGCTGTTAATTACAATGCTGGGTCACTGTACTAAATCAGCTCTGTCCCAGGAGTACTAGGATGTAGTCATTCACCCTAGTTATAGGGAGGTTTTGCTTTGTTTTAAAGTTTCAAGTACAGACTCCTGAGCTCCACCCCAGAAACACTGAATCAGAATCTCTAGTGTGAGATTCAGGAAGCTTTGGGTTCTAAAATGATATCATTAAAGGCTCTTCCAATTCTAAAATTTTATGTTTCACAGAGTAATTTTGAATATGCACTCGATATTAATATGAAGAAAGTATTAATCTTATATGTAATGATAATGTTATTATTGTATGGAATTCCTAAATTTTAGGAAATACACATAACTGCATTTAGGGGTGATGTCATGATATCTGCATCTTCCTTTCACTTGATTCAGGGAATACACACACACACACACACACACACACACACACACGAGTAAAGCTCATAGTGCAAATACACATGTCCACTATACTATTCTTTCAATTTTATATGTTTGAAATTTCTCATAATAAAATGGTAAAAGAAAAAGGCTATTAAGGAAAATATCTGTTACTCTATGACAGAACAGATGAGGCAGGATTATTGTTACAAACACGACATACAAGAACTGGGCCTTAATCGATTGAAGCATACCTAATTTGGGATATCCAGGGAACTGTTTTGCCAACTACAAATAGAACAAACATTACGTGTAAATCGTGTTGCTGAAAAGATCTCCAAACATCACAGGACCACTCATAGTAACGTGTGGCCTAAGTACACATAGATAACGGTGGCAGAAACACTACCTGTCACATAGGACTGGCATGTCAGCCTTTTCTCCGCGAAAGGCTTCTGGTCCTAGGCTGACCTTACTTTCACCAGAATGAGATGGTTCCAGAGTCCCAAGCAAGGGAGGAGACTGCTCCCCGACCCAAGAGGCTAGAAACTGTTCCATCTGAGAGCAGAGTTCCTGAGACCCTTAGATGGAGATCGGTAGCAACAGATTCCCCAGTTGCTATGTTTAGTTGCTAAGGCACAAATCGTCTCGCAGGAAGAGTGGGGTGGTGCACTCTCTTTTAACGTCGTAGCAAATCCTCTAGGTGCTGAAAGCATTGGTTCCGGAAAGAAACTCAGCTCCTCTAAGAGCGACGAGCAGACGAGGAGACGCTGGGAGTGACGCCTCTGAGCCGCGGAGGATTGTGGGAAGAGGTTGTCTCCAATTTCTCCTCCCCTCCCCCCCCTCCCGGCCAAGATGTCTGACATGGAGGATGATTTCATGTGCGATGATGAGGAAGACTACGACCTGGTGAGGCGCAGGGAACGGAATTCTGGGGCTGGAGATGGTGCCTGCCTTTCAGGAGGAGGCTGAGGAGGCTACAGCGTCTCCCTGTAAAGCATGTGTCCCTTTGAACCTCTCCGAGTGCAGTGACAGGACGGGTTTACCTCCTCCCCCTTCCCGCACCGGTCCTGGGCCCTGCTTCTCCAGCTTGGGGGAGGGGAGGGTGAAGGAGGCCGAGTAGGGGGTCCTGGGCTTTTACGCTCCAAGTCCAAACGCCTTCTTGGTTTACACGGACGTCCCTGGTCCGGCGCGTCCGGTTCTCGGTGCCTCCTACCTCCTTTACCGCGCGAGCCGCCTCGGGGACCGTGCAGCGGTCTAGGCCCTAGCTTTCCGCTTTGGGGCCCAGCATTCCGAGCCCTTCTTCACTCTTGAACTGAGCGGGTGCGAAATGCCAGAAGACCCTGAAAACTGGGGACTATACTATTCCTAGACCCGACCGCGAAACGCTGCTTGCGACTTTCCTGGAAACAGCTTAAATGTTTTTGTCCGGGGTCAGTTTTGGTCAAAGGTAGGGGTAGAGTGGAGAGTTCAGAGCAAGGATAAGCTGAAAAAAAAGTTGAACTACTTTTTCAGTTCTTGAAAGAGAAAGCTGGGGTAGGGGGTAGGTTTTGCTTGTTGTTGTTGTTGGGGCGTTTTTCTTAGAGGGGGAAAGGGAAATTAAACCACGGGCCTTTTCCTTCATTTAAGAAATTTCCCAGTATTCAACGTTTAAAACGTAAACAGCATAGAAATAAACGAATTTATCTAGTTCAGTGGTGATTTTTTTAAAGATTCAAGGTTTAATTTATTGATGGATTTACAGGTTTTTAAAAAATTACCAACGTTTCAGGTTCATATTCAAAAACAAATGTATGGAAACTAAGAAAAATTATCATGACTAAGAATTAGCATCAGCTTTATTTGGGGGCGTTTTGTTTGGTTCTTGTTTTGAGAGCGGGGTTTGTTTTGTTGTTGCAGTGCTGGGGATTGAACCCCACAATTGGCAAGTGCTCTACCACTGAGCTACATCCACATCCCCGACCCTGGTTTTTTTATATTATGATGATGGCGCATTATGGTAAAGTTGTGAAGTAGGTGATTTGGGAAGTCTGGCTCATCTTTTTAAGTGTCAGAGATTCTCAAGATATTTTTTTTTTTTTTTTTTTTTTAGTTTATATATAAAACTTATTTGTATACAGGAATCTAGAAGTCATTTCCAGTTAGTCTTTGCATTTTAGAAGAAGGTACATTTTGCAAAAGGGAGAAGGATATGCTTGCTATTTCTTGAAAGCCATAGTGGTGATTTTGATAATTATTGAAGTTAATTGAAGGATATTGCTAATAGTTATGGTTTATGCCTGACAGGTTTGCAAGACCAGCGGTAGGCAGTGCCTTCAGTTCTTTACGAATGTAACTTGTGGTATCTATGTATTTTTATTACATGTTTATTCATATTACAGGTGTTAAAGTGTTGTTTAAATGCGTTTATATTTTTAGTTGATGTTTTTAAATATTTCTACTCATCTTTCCGAAGTAATAATATTTAAATACACTACTTGTTAGCCTAAGATTAACTTAAAGATGATCATTGAAAATGGAAGGTTGCAGCGATGAGAACCTTATCATCCCATGAAGTGCTTGATTAATTTTTGCAAGATTTTAAATTAAACATGTAATGTTTGAACTGTTTGCCCAACCTTTAAGGGCCTAGTCTACATGAACAGTAGAATAAGGTTGAATGTGTAATTGTTTTAACTTTTTTTAAAATTTTCTTTTAAAAAACAAAACTACATAATTAAATGAAATTTGGGGGTCTTTCTTTTCCAGCATTCTGTTAAATAACTCCTCTTCTTCACCCATCTCTGATGTAGATACCATTCTAGATCCCCAATCATGTCAAATAGAAGTTGTTACACTTTGTCTACTAACAGTTAAAACTTTGGTTACATTATTTTACCTAGGTCCTTTTTCTATTTCTTCATATTCATAAATCCTGCAGAATTGATTTGCTGCCTTAGGAAGATTTCTTTTTTTAAAAAAAGGTATTGTTTGTTGGAAAATTGGTTATCATTTCATTTTAGTTAAAATATTAACTAGTGCTATGCATTTCTGACAGCTCATTGATTGATGCTCATCATATCTTTATAGGCTATTCATTGATACATTTTAACATCTGAAATCACTTTTTGTTCTTGCCCAGTGGAACAGAAATAGGTGATTAACCTGAAAAATTTAAAGTTCAGTTTCTGTACTGTTTTATCCAAGAAAGTAAATAATTTGTGCCCAAGGTCTGAAAGAAAAGAGAAAAAATTAAAAGAAAGTCAATATACTTTACCTCTTATTTTTAAGATGTTTGGTTTTTATTACAGGCAGAAGCAGGCATTTTCTAAGGATAATAATCCGTATAGTAGTAAAGGAGACACAGGATATAGTACTAGTAGATACCTTTTAATCTAGTATAAGTGTTATAGATTTATGGGTTATTTGCTGATCTCATAATACTAATAACAGTGCTGTTTATTAAGTTGATAAGGCAGTTTATAGGTTATTTGCTATAATTGTTCAGCCATTGTAGCATGAAGTAACTTAGTACTTCTAATATTTTTAGAAAAGATTTAAGACAGACTGACTTTATACCAAAAATATTTTTTAGTAAGTTCTTCTATATAGGTAGCATGTTATATATTTGAATATAATTGAATTAAAAGGAAATCACTGTCTAAAACAATAGAATAATTCCACTTGGTATATATATTACCAAACTGTGAGCCTCATTATATTCCCCTAGTCTAGTTTTTAGTTGGAATTAGTGAATGAATATTTATTAGTGTTATTTTTCTTTTCTAATTAGTTATACATAACAGTAGAATGTACTTTGACACATCATGCATAAATGGAGTATAACTTCTTCTGCTTGTGCATGATGTAGAATGACACTGGTCATGTAGTCATATATGCACGTAGGGTAATAATGTCCAATTCATTCTACTGTCCTTCCTTCCCTATCCCTCCTCCCCTCCCTTCACTCCTCTCTGCCTATTCCAAAGTACCTCTATTCTTCCCTAGCCCCCACCTTATTGTGATTAGTGAATGAATATTTATTAGTATTACCCTTCTTGTCTTTTTTTTTTTTTTTTTTTTTAGTTGTAGATAATACCTTTATTTTGTCTATATTTTATGTGGTGCTAAGGATTGAACCTAGTGCCTCACACATGCTAGGCAAGCACTGTACCACTGAACTACAACCCCAGCCCATTTTTCTTGTCTTAACATATGACAATTGTAATATCCTAAAGTTTTGCTTTTATCCACTTTTTTGAGGGGAGAAGTGTGGAGATGAGTCTTAGCTACAGGGTATCTTACAGAATTTCTTACTTATCTCCATTTTAATAAAATCAGAGAAGCGAAGGGTCCGTCACCAGAGCTGTACACGCAGTGCACACATATCCACTGTACCTTTTGAATTTTTAAAATATTGAAGACCTGATAATGTAATCATTACTGTCCCAATTTTGTTATATTGGGGGAAAATATAGAAAATGTCTAGAAGAAATTATTTGTGATTTTAATTTTTAAAAATTGTTTTTTATTGCAAACATTCACAGCTTCTTAAAAACATTCACAGCAAACTATAGTACTTTTATTTCTGGGAGTAGGGTAGATAGCAGGGAGCAAATGATGAATAAAATTGTTACTTTGGGGAGTAGGAATATAGCTTAGTGGTAGGGCACTTGCCTAGCAATGTACTCAATCCTGGGTTTAATCCCTAGCACCACACATGCACACAAACATTATTTGGTCTTCGGAGACTAAGCAGTGATTCTGTCATTGCTCAAAATTGTTTTAGAGTTCCTCTTAGAAAATTGTCTTCAGAGCCTTCAACATGTTTAGCTTTTTAAAATAGGTAATACATAATAAGCATGATTCAAAACCAGAAATAAATACATTAAAATTTCCTTTCTATTTGTGTTCCTCTCCTACTGCCCAGTTCCCATCCCCCACCCACCCAACCAAATATATATCCTTATCTGCCTCCTCTTTTTAAAGCCCAGGTATAGAATATTTTAGTTCTATACAATGCATTAATTTACATATATATTTATATTATATATATATTTCTGAGATTTTTCCCCTAAGTATACAAAGAGCTTCCTCTTTTCTACAGCTTTCTTTTATAGATTGCATGGTATACTATATTTTGTTGACAGAAACACCTGTCTGATGAAGTTTCCTTGCAAATTTCAGAAGTATTACTATAGTCCATGTATTTATTATTGTAAAAAATTTTACTGCCTTGGGGTCGGGGGTAAAGGGAATTAAACCCAGGGGAGCTTTACTACTAAGCTACATCCCCAGCCCTTTTTATTTTTTATTTTGAGACAGGGTCTCACTAAGTTGGTTAGAGCCTCCCCAAGTTGCTGAGGCTGACCTGGAACTTGCCATCCTCCTGCCTCAGCCTACTGAGTTGCTGGGATTACAGACATTTGCCATCATATCCAGCATTATTTTACTGCCTTTTAAAGCTACTACTTCAAAGAAAAATATTGATTTGGAATATAAGTTTTGGTGAATTTTTTAAAAGGTCTGTTGCTTTACCTCATTGGTATATCTTATATAGTGAAATTAGAAGTTTTCAAACAAAGATAGCTAAAATAAATGGGAGACACCTTTTATATGCCAAGAACAAAATAAAATGCTTCTAAATATATGTAAAAAAGTTAATAAATTTAAGATTTTTCACAATAACTTAAATCTCCAACAAATCTGTAAGCTATAAAGTGTATTTTAGAATATACAGTATTCTAAAATGAATGCACATACCTCGGTGGGAATTAGAAACTTCCCACAGGGTTCAATCCCAAAACTGACAGAAGAGAAACTAAACCATCAAGGGTGAGTGACATTCTTAAATTTGCAGGACAAATTAGTGGGAGAGTCAGGTCTAATGATTTTTATGATGTCTCTCCTTGAAAATTTTGATTTGACAGCTGAAAGTTTGGGACAAATAAAAGAACATCCCAATGTACATCATAGAACTTTAGTGAAATTTTTTAAAGTTTACATAATTTTACAAATAGCTAAACCACAAATAGCTACTGAGGATGTGTATTATATATGATATTTAAGGATAATGAGGCATTCCCCAGACATCTCAGTGTACCTACCATTTGGTACAGCTGCCTAGATATGATCAAGTCTCAGAAAGCATTATTAATGAGTCTTGTTTTCCTAAAGTACATTTCTTAGGTCCTGTATTGGCAGCAGACACAAGAGTAAGTTAAAAGTAGATGAATTATGGAAGCAGGAACTACATTCCAGAATGTAGTCAAAATTTACCGTAGCTATTATGTTATTATTTTGGAATAATCACTCTCTTTTCATATTATTTAATTTTGCAATATCCCAAGTTCTGGGAATGTAAAAGATGAGTGTGAAAATTCCTGCTTTTACGACGTTCACAATTGGAGCCAGGTGCAGTAGCCCATGTCCTAGCCACTCAGAAGACTGAGGTAGGAAAATCAGAGTTCAAGGCCAACCTCAGCAACTTAGCAAAATCCTATCTCAAAATAAAAAATTAAAAGGGGCTGGAGATGTAGCTCAGTGTCAAAGCACCTCTGGGTTCAGACCCCAGCATCCCTTCCCGCCCCCCACAACAAGAGAAGTTCACAGATGAAAACTGTGGAGAGGCGGGTGGGAATAACATATACACAAAAGTTCTGTTAGTTACATGTCATGTAACTGCATAACCGTAGACAAACTGATTTTGCCGAGAAGAATTGAGGAATCACAAAGGTAAGCATTGATGAATACGTTTCCCAGAACTAGGCTGGGGAGCACTATAGGAGAAAAGCACAAATGTTTAAAGGTGGGGAGGTGATTTAGAATTCCTAGCAAAAATAATAGTTTATGCTAAAGACTTTAAATTTTGTGGCATATTTGGGGAAAGAGGAATAGATTTGAACAGTATGTATGGGGCAGAGATGGCTTTGGGGAAATGTTGGGACATGATTTATTGAATAAGTAGGTTGAAACTATTATTGAACTTTAAGGTTTTTAAATTCCTTTTATAGCGTTCATGTGTTTGTTTATTTTACATAAATTGCTTAATTCTTTTTTTTAAAGCACTCTGCTTATATTGGTTAAAATTTCAGTTTGTTTTCTATTAAAAAATTTTAAACTTGCAAATTGGAATCTCAGTCAACATAAGTGTGATTTAGTTTAACAATTTATTAATATATCTCTTATATTCCCTATTCTGATTAATGGCACCTTTTGATACTAAGCCATTGATGGTTATTATTGATAACTTTATTTTCCTTTATCCTGTGCCCATGTGGTCTCTATTTTTATTCTATTCATATTCTCTTTCTTTCTCTCTCTCTCTCTCTCTCTCTCTCTCTCTCTCTCTCTTTCTCTCTCTCTCTCTTCTCTCTCTCTTTTTGTACCAGGGATTGAACTCAAGGGCACTTAACTAGTGAGCCACATCCCCAGCCCTTTTTACTTTTTTATTTTGAGAAAGAGTATCTCTAAGTTGTTAGATCCTCACTAAGTTGCTGAGACTAACTTTGAACTGGATCCTCCAGCCACGACCTCCCCAGTTGCTGGGATTACAGGCATGTGCCACTACACCCAGCATTCTCTTTCTTTTCTCCTCATTCTACTACTTGGGATCAAACTTCTGTCATGTCTTGTCCAGACAGTTGTGTGAGTAGCCAACAGGGCTACTCTTTGCTACCAGAATGCTCTTCTTAAAATACAAATCTGATTATTTCTTTATAAAATCTTTTAGTAGCTCTTCTTTGGATCTAAACTCTTTGCTAGATTTCTGTTGTCCTGTTCCTCTGTCCAATACCAATTCATCTCTCCTCAGCCCTTTGCATACATCCTATGTTTTAGCCCAAACTATTCATGATTCTTCCAAATGTGTATAGTTTTTAAGCTTACTTACCTTTGCACCTTTTAATTATTTTATTTTAGCTGGCAAATTATTTCTCACTGCTGGCACTTTTATACTTGACTCAGGTATCTTTTCCTTCCTCCAGCTCTAGAATAGTTAATACTCCTTTTTTGAGATGTCACTGAACCTAGTATTTGTCTGTTACTATTTCTATTGTGTTATAATTCAGTTTCATTTGCATATCTCTTAAATAAACCCTGAGTTCCTTGAAGGGAAGGACTTAATTTGCATTTGTGTGTACTAAATTGCTGGCATATACAGTCATGTGCCACATTATGACATTTGGATCAATGATGAACGATAGATATTATTGGGGGCCATATGATTATATCCCTTAGCAATGTAGTAGTTTTCTTAGTATAAGTACACTCTAGTTCACACAATGAGGAATTCCTCTAATGACTCATTTCTCAGAATATGTTCCCATTGTTAAGTGAAGCATGACTGTATTAAAGGTCATGATTGTTAAATATAAACAATAAAAGCATCTGAACAATATAGTGTTCTTCTAAAGACTTTAAATTGTCGGTTTAAAAAATCAGGCCTATGTAATAACTGAAGAATAGTTTTGCTTTCATGAATAGCTTGAAGAGATGATTTGACTCACTGAGCTGCAGTTGACAGGTTAGTGATGTGATGATGACTGGTTCAAACCATATGAACATGGTATTAAAGATCATAAGGGGCTGCCTATTCTATAACCATATATGACAAACAAAGAATATATCCATAAAATGTTGAAGACTGGGTGAAGTCTATTGTCAGTCATGATTTTTCTGGAGTTACACAGTGTAGAATTTAGAGATTGCACTAATCTGAAATCAGTCAGGTTCCAGAAGTTGGAGGTAACCAGTCTTGTACTATAATTATTATTTGGTGAAATGGTATGCCTTGACTCCATGTACAAATAGAGAAACAACATGTATCCCATTTGTATACAATAATAATAATTAAAAAAAAAAAAAAGGCACCATATGAGCCATGGCGGGAAATTTAAAGGATTTTGTTTTCAACAATGTTGTAGTTGGTTCAGTAACTTATAGATAATTGAAATTAATCCCCTTCAATTCATAAAATATTTTCAGTTTCCTCTTTGCAGGGGAACTCCATATTCCAGTCCTGCTGTTATATGTAACTTTCAACTTCTGCCTCCCTCTTGTGTCCTGGCCTACTTGTTTTTTCTAATATGCACAAGGAAATAATTATCCTCCAGAGGGCGCACATTACAAAGCTACTTTTGATTATTGAAAAATTCATCCCATGTTCATGATATATTTTGAACTTTCTAAACAAGTACTACACTCAATATACCTTTCTGCACTCCTCTGCCGTTCTAAGGCTTTACAGAATTTTCCATAAATCTCTCATGAAGAAATTAACTGTATTCAGATTTTAAAATAACTTAATATTTTTCTTGTCTTTTTTTAAGTAATACTTAATCTTTCACTGTACTATTTTTAATTTAACATAAACTTGCTGCTCATGGCTGAGGAGGAAATAATCTTTATCTTGTGACTTCCTAAAATAATAATTTTCATTGTACTAATGTATGTTTATTTTGTAGTTCTCATTATTAGATTGAATACCTTGAAATTACTTAAAACTTATTTATACTTCACATGATGTTCATTTTGTTTTCCATTCTGCCTTATTATTTTTCACTGAGGATCGAATTTATATGATGGAAAAAAATTCATAAGTTAAATTACATTAATAGAAATAATTTGTAACATGAATGCACATAAAACAAATATTATAATTTTTTTAATGTCAATTATATTTGGCATTAGACTACTCTACCATATATAGATTACCATCCTACCTAGATAGGATATGTTAGAACAATGAAATTTAGACTTAAGAGAGTTGAAAAAAATTAGATTTCTAAAGCAAAGATTAATAATTAGAACTAATTTACATTAGATTTTTGTCAGGTTGAAATAGGGGGTCATTGATGCATATTCTTTGCATTCTACTTTTGTGTTGATTCTATGGAAATTGTAGTTTTGATCTGAAAGGAAGAATTCTGTTTTACTATTTATTTGATTCCTCCCCCATTTAAAAATATTGGTTAAATATCAGTGTCATTTTATTTATGTTCAAGGTAGTTTTCTTTTTGTGTGAATATATGAAATTTCCTATTCTAACAGTATTCACTTTTTACAGTGCAATGTGTGTGTTCCTTTTTTTCCCCCTAATTCATTTAACTATTTCTTTCTTACCACACAGGAATACTCTGAAGATAGTAACTCTGAGCCAAATGTGGATTTGGAAAATCAGTACTATAATTCCAAAGCGTTAAAAGAAGATGATCCAAAAGCAGCATTAAGCAGCTTTCAAAAGGTTTATATTTTTTTCCAGTCAACTCTATCTCTTCAAGTTTGATATGTTAGACCAAACTAAGTCCAAAGTGATTTTATCTCAGAAATCTGTTTTGAATATTTGGTGATAATCCTTAAGATAAGTTTGTGTGAGGGAGTATATCTTTCAAAAGGGCCTGCCCTATTGTTTTTCCCAATCAAGCTGCCTCTGAAGCAGAGTTATTGTCCCGAAAAGCACACTAGCATACTGGCAGAAGGAGAACCAACTTGATGGTCCTTAGGTGTTATCACTAAAATCTTGTTCTTTTTGGAGACAGATCATATTGTTTTCTTGACTTTATAGAACACTTTTGGGTCACTCTTATCAAAGGTTATTCAGGAGAAATATTCTAGGCCCATATAATCAAGTAGTAGTTCTTAATTTTTTGACCAAAGAACTTCAAAATAAGCACATTATACATAAAAAGCATCTTAAGATTTATCTCTATTATAAGCCTTTTAAAAATGACATTGAGGAAAGGTGGAATTCTTGGGGAAATGTTCGTAAGTATGATGTAAAATAAATTCCAAACTTAGTGGTTGTCATTTTAAAATAATGTGTTAATATTAAGTTAAACTAAACTTCCTTCCCTTTTTTAGGTTTTGGAACTTGAAGGTGAAAAAGGAGAATGGGGATTTAAAGCACTGAAACAAATGATTAAGATTAACTTCAAGTTGGTAAGAATTGTTTTGAGGAGAATTAAACTAATAATGAGTGAATTCTGCAGGTGAAAACCTCATTGTGACAAAATGCCATTTTATCTACTTCTCTAAAATGGTTCTATGACATTACCATATTTAGTCTGCTTGGAAGTTTATAATACTAATATTCATTAAAAAAAATTCTGCATAGGATACAAAAACTTACCTTTTAGGTAGCAACCACATTTGCTACATTTTTTTATAGAGTGACTTTTCCACAAAATATTATTTTGGAAGTTTATCTTGGAGCTTTAAAATCCTTCCACTGACTAAGACCAAAACCATTAGTGTTGTGCCTACCACCTTTTTCTGTCTTTCAATCCACAAATAATCCATTGGTAAATCCAGGTGATTTCATATATCTTCAGAATATATCCAGTGTCTAACTGCTCTTTACTGTTTCTACCTTCTTTGCTCTGGTCCAAAGATAGCATCATCATTCACCTAGATTATTGCAGTAGCCTCTTGTCTCCTTACTTCCCATTCTTAGTCTGCTATAGTCTGTTTTTTACAAGTTGACTGCGTGATTCTTTTAAAATGTAAATCAGATTATGTCATTCCTTCGCTCCTAATTTTTTAATGTTACCCCATCTCCTCAATGAAATCCAAAGTCATTAACATGGCCTACAAGACATTATAAATACTGTCTTTCTGGTCTTGTTTTCTTTTCACTCCCTTACTAACCTTGCTGTTTCTCAAGTCATCCTAAGCCTACTCCTGTAAAGGCTTGCTCTTGCTGTTTCCTCTGCATCAGAGATTCCTAGATAACCACTGGCTTTTTGTTTGATTCAAGTCTCTGTTCAAACGGTACCACACATCAGGATGGCCTTCCCCTGACTACCTGATATAAACGCATTTTCCCCCTCATCACTTAATTACCCTGCTGTTTTTCTCCTTTGTAATTTACTTATTTATTAACTCTCTCTGCACCTTTCTCCCCCAGTAAGTTGTAAGTTCCATGAGAGTAGGACTTTATTTTATTCACAGTCATATTCCTAGCAACTGTGATAGTGGCTGGCATTTAGTATATACTCAGAATTTTTGTTGAATGAACTCAAAAATAAACTGGTATTGCCATGACATACCTTTATAGAATGCCAAACCTCAAATTTCTTTAAACTGACCAAACAAAATTCAAGAGTACAGGGTAGAAATGGGGCGGCGGGGGAGAAGTTTGGAGATGAGTACTGGGTGTAGACATGAATCTTAGATTGCTAAGGGTAGAAAAACTTTTAAGAGAAAGATAGCAGAGTTCAGGATAGCAGAGGGGCAAGCACCTGGAAGATACAGGAGCGTGGAAAGTAGAAAGATAACTGGTAATCTGCGACTTTCCACTATTTATGTCCTATAACCTTCTCTCTCATTAGCTTCTCTCTCCCATCTGAAATTGAGCTTTCTGATTAGTACTATAATTTATCCAGTTAACTTCTGCTATTCTTACGTTTCCTGTTTTAACATATTCTTAGTCTGGTATATAGACTACCCCCTTTAATGGGGATGGCCCTCCATAGCATCTTCTACAAAAACTATCCGTAAAATGTTTTAGCTCATCTCTTACCCCCAAATATCAGGACTATTCAAAATATGTTAAAATGTTATTAAGTTTTTTGTATGTTATATTTAAATCTAGTTGAAGAAGGAAAAGCATCTACATTGCATTTGCCCTTTCAATTTCTGCTCTAGCATTCTCAAAGCATTTTTATGTTGCACAAAGCTACTGTGCTTTCTTGCCATTTACTGATTTTGAAAATATTAAATATTTTCTATATTGAAATTAATAACTTTGAAGACTATGGAAGCAGCCCTAAGTGTCTTAGGAGGAAGAGATTTTTTGATTAAACAATTATAGTGCCTTAAGAGCTAAGTGTTCAACTCTTAAGTTTCTATGATTTGAGATATTATCAAAAGTTCCTGTAAAAATCTGCTCTTAACATACCAGAAGTACTGTAGTTTTTAGTCCTTTTAAACTGAACGCTTCCCTTTAGACTTGGTTTGTTAGCTTTCTGTCATGTGATAAAATACCTGAGAAAATCACCTTAAAAGGAGGTAAGATTTATTTTAGCTCATAATTTCAGAGGTTTCAATTCATAGTCAGTTGACTTTGTTGCTTTTCAGCCTGTGGTAAGGCAGAACTTCATGGTGGAAGTGTGTGGAGAAGCAAAGCTGCTTACCTCGAAGCAGCCAAAAAGCTTAGAGAAAGGAAGCATCTGGGGCCCCAATATCCCCTTCAAGACCACACACACCCCTGCCTTCCTTCCACTAGGTTTGATCTCCCAAAAGTTTCCAGTAGTGCCACCAACTGTTAACGAAGCCTTTAACACTTGAGGCTTTGGGGAACATTTAAGATGCAAACCATAATGCTTGGGTTTTGCCATTTTACCATGAAGGAAGTAAAGGAAAGGGTTATTCGAACTTTGTTATTTTGTCTGTCTATCTTTTATTTATTCTAACAGCATCTGAATAAGCTGTGGTTCACAAGTGGTGTTTCTAGCTTCCATCCTTTCTCCCTAGTTTTCTAGTTAGATTCAAAGCAGAGATTACATTGCTGTATAATTTAGACAGTAAAAAGTTGGAAGGTTCATTATCAATTACTTTGTGTATTCACCATGCCTATAAGATCAGTTTACTTAATCTTCTCTTAATCTTCAATTACAATAACTTAATTTTCAAAAAATGAGCTTTAGAGTTATAGCATAAGGAGATTAATTCAAAATGTGCTTTTTTTGCTATAATACTGTTTTAATACCAATATATTATATCAAAGTTGGGATAGCCTTATTTCTCTGATCTGTCTTTTCTATATATTGTTCTAAAGGGATTTTTGCACATCACCAATAGGATGTTACCTGTTACTTATTCCCACGTGAAACTTGCATATCTAGAGACAAAAAATAGTTTAATATATATAGGTATCATCGTTTATTCCTCACCCTAATAAACACATGTTCAATTAGTCAAGGAAATAAACACTTATATCTGCCAATGCTCCATCTCCCCAATTAAAAGAATAGAAGTAGAAATTATTAAAATATGGAATTAATGACAGTTGGAGATTGTGGAGGCTGGATGCAAATTATAAGGTTAGACTCATGAAATGACTGAGTAAATCTCCCATCCAATATTTAGCTGCTGAACATTTCACTAGCACTCCATTTTTTCTTCAGATCTTTCATGCTTCTTGAAATAACCCACAGAAGAATAAATAGACATGCAAAGAATAGCAACATTAACTATGTCTGCTATTGAGTTGGAGCCTTAGTTAGGAGGACTTATTTGACATGAAACGAGTACTGTGGCTTGAAATTCTTTTACTTTATATTTTTATGTAGAGCTGGCTAACTAGGGAGAAAAAGCACATATGACTCTTGTTAGAGAACTTCCTAAAAAAGGGTTAAATCTTCAGGGTAAGATATATGTGCCCTACAATGAGGAATAATATCTGAAATTTGGAAAATGAAAAAGTTATATTTGTCTTGTATGCTGTCTGGATAAATTTCATTTGTATGTCTGAGTAATATAGTCATTTGAGTAAATTTTAAGATAAAATAGCTATAGCATTCTGGCCATTATATGTGGTCCCTCTTTTAAAAGTGTATTATATGGGCTGGGTTGTAGCTCAGTGGTAGAGCACTTGCCTAGCACGTGTGAGGCACTGAGTTCGATTCTCAGCACAATAGATAGATAGATAGATAGATAGATAGATAGATAGATAGATAGATAAATGTCCATTGACAACTAAATTTTTTTAAAGGTATATTATGAATTATATGAAGTGTATTTCAATTAGGCATAGCATATACTGTATCTTAATCATGTGTACATGTTTTAGTACATAAATATGTGTCTAATACATTTATCTTCCCTCACAGACAAACTTTCCAGAAATGATGAATAGATATAAACAACTATTGACCTATATTCGGAGTGCAGTCACAAGAAATTATTCTGAAAAATCCATTAATTCTATACTTGATTATATCTCCACTTCTAAACAGGTTAGACTCAATTTTTTCCTCTTGGTACTATCATTGTGTTTATTATTTATAGTAAGAGCTTTGTTCTTTATAGAAGAAAAGGCCTAGAGATTACGTCAAAGCAATTATGCCAGTTATTAGTATACTTCAAAAAAAAGTACTATTTTCTTGATAAGAGTACTAATTACGTTAACACTAAAAGGTATTGACTCCCACTTAATCTCTTTAAATATTATCTTCAGGTACAAAAATAATCTGTAAACAACTTTTGCAGATTTATATTTAGACTCCCGTACAGTTACTATCATGGTTCTTACATTTCCTTCTGCTTTATTTTGTTTTCTCTAGAGCTAAGAGCTCAAGCCCAGGGCCTTGCACATATTGGGCAAGTAACTCTACCACTGAGCTACCCAGCCCTCATGGTTTCTTCTAACAAACTATTGCTGCCTTAGCTAACCTTTGGGAAGCATTTAATACAGATTGTATGTGCAGACTTGATTAGCATTCTGGCCATTATATGTGGTCCCTCTTTTAAAAGTGTATTATATGGGCTGGGTTGTAGCTCAGTGGTAGAGCACTTGCCTAGCACGTGTGAGGCACTGGGTTCAATTCTCGGCACAATAGATAGATAGATAGATAGATAGATAAGATAATAAGGTCCTTGTGAAGAGCCTTTTCTTATATCAGTTATTGCTTAGTAGGTGATATGAACCTTTTCTCATATCAATTATTGCTCAGTAGGTGCTCAAAAATAAATGCTTCTCCAAAGGATGGGTGACTGATAGTTAATGAAAGAAAAGGCTGATGAAAAAAATGGAAAAAAAAAAAGTGGGTGTTGGGAGCGATAGTACTTTCATTATTCTAGATTTTGGTTGTTAAGAAAAGCAGTGACTTTGTGTGTGTGTGTGTGTGTTTTGGTTTTTTTTGTTTTTTTGTTTTTTTTTTTAAGAACAATTTTGTTTCATTTATTTTTATGTGGTGCTGCTGAGGATTGAACCCAGAATCTCGCATGTGCTAGGCACGCACTCTGCCACTGAGTTACAGCCCCAGTCCTTGTTCATGTACTTTTAAGCAATATAATCTTAAGTTTTAGCTTTCTTTGATATTTGAATACAAGATGTATTCACTATATCATTTGTATTTCATAGAACATTTGATACTTTTGTTTTTAGAAAAAAAAGTAATCTCAGAATCAGTTTCCTGTCTTTGCTATTACATGTCATTTTTATTTCTTGAGTTAGTTTATTTCTCTTTTTCATGTTTAAAATGTGATGGGAGTAGAAAAGGCAAATTTGTGTTTTGTTGAAACATTAGCACTTAATGGTGCTAAATCTGGAATTAAGTTATATATCAAGAGCCTTTTCTTAAGTGGAAAAGTGTTTTCCAAGTCTTATACAAACAAGTGTCATCAAAACATTCTTGGTACACTATTTATGCCAAGTTTTGGGGGGAGGGAAATTAAGTGCTTTTAAAAATTGAAAATCATGTGCTTCTGTCTGCTATTATACATAAGCTTTTTTGCCTTTTGAAAATAAGAAATGGGTAAGTGGCACTCTGGTTTATTCCATATTCCAATAGTAGTCATGAAAAAATAGCCTTTCCTGAACCTGTCAAACTTGCCAGTTCTCATAGAGGTCCTCTTTCTCTTGATCCTGCTAAGTAGAGATTGTTCAAACAAAGGTAGAGCCCAAAGTAGAACAAGAAGGTGAGCAGAGGAGCTTATGATAAAAAACAAAAAGTGATTTTCATGAAAACAAATTACACTCAGATTGGTGAATTAGTGAATTGGTGGTGATCAGACACAGCTAAATTATACTAAACTTTCTTTCCACCTAGCTCCAAGGTTTACCAGTGACTTAGAAGCTATGCAGTTCAGTTAGTTAATCAGATACATTTTAAGAGAAGAATTCTGAGGGAAGGAGCTTATTCTTTGTTAACCTAGCAGCTTGCTTAGTGTTTGCCATATAGAATATATCAAATAAGGGTTGAGTGAATAAAATGCACACTACTAATAACAGTGCAGCACATCATTTACTTATGTTAATATAAAATGAGTTATTAGATTGGGAAAGAGACCTATACTGTTATAGCATCAGAGCTTATAGCAATAGAGTTTATATAGTAAAATGTTTTCTTGGTGTTATAAAACAAACATAAAAACAGATCAAGGCACTTATCTTTTTATAAGTTTGGTCTGTGTTTTTTGGACTATAGAAGACATTTGGTAAGATACAAATAGTGTATCTTATGTGTATTAAAGTTCAAAGATGCACTTTTAGGTTGTTCAAATTAACTTTATTAACAGGTACAAATTTGCTGTTTACAATTATAGAATTCTGATTTTTTATGTCAGATGGATTTACTGCAGGAATTCTATGAAACAACACTGGAAGCTTTGAAAGATGCTAAGAATGATAGACTGTGGTTTAAAACAAACACAAAGGTAACAATTACAATTAGATTTCTTTTCTTTTGAAGAGTGGGTGGGTGTCCTTAATAATCTCTCCTAAAGCTATACATCTTTTCATGTTGAAATCTTTTTATTTAATAAGTTTACTTTTTTACAGCTTGGAAAATTATATTTAGAACGAGAGGAATATGGAAAACTTCAAAAGATTTTACGCCAGTTACATCAGTCATGCCAGGTAGCATTCCCTTATTTATTTTTAATGTTTCTTTCTTCATAATTAAAAGCATAACAAATAATTGTATTTAAAATATTGTTTAGGGATTTTTTGTTTAAGCATCATCCCAAAAATAAAATTGGGAAATAAGTTTTGAAATACTAATTTCAATTCTTAATCTTTGGTGGAATGAGGTATAGAAATCAGAAAACAAATAGGCCTGTTATAAAACTTAGTAAGAATAAGCCTTGAAAATTTGAGAAGCAATATGGTCAGGACAGCACATCTCTAAGTTTAACTGGGCTCCCATTTTATACTCCTTTTCTCTTCATCAAATAAGTCATTTTGAGATTAATTTATATTCTACATAGAAGTTCTGTTTCAAATATTTTTAGCTCTTCTGATACTGATACTATGTACTGTTATTTAAATATTACATAAGTCATTTCTGTGAATGGGGACTTTCAGGAAACTACTTTAATTATCTGCAGATATTTTAATAGTTTTGCATATCAGTCATTTATATATGTTTGTTATATACATCTTGTCTTCTAAGTTTAGTCTGATACATAGCTGTAGGTCCAAATTCATGTTAGATGAAAATGATAAGAGAAACCATTTCTGAATAGAGAAGAGTCTTTCGATATGTTTGTAAAGAATAGGGGGGGAATGTTGGAAATGTTGTGCTTGTCTTGTTTGTTTTGATTTGGTTTTTTGTTTTTGTTTTTAATTGCAGTACTGGAGGTTGAACCCAGGGCCTCTTGAATGTTAAGCCAAGTGCTCTACCACTGACTTATATCCCTAGCTCTTTGCTTGGTTTCTATAGGAACATAGCAGAAATGCTGTCTGGATTATAAATAGCATTATAATACTTTGTATTTGATGGAATTAATATTGAGTTAGATACATGATAATCTGGACATACACATTGTTTTGCATATCATGTCTGATTATGATTCATTAGTGAATTTTAAATGGAATTTTAAGTTGAAAGACCCAACAAGCAATAAATTCTGGCTTAGTGTATATTAATGTTTGATAACTCTTCAAGTTGAAAATATAAACATCAAACCAGGTCCAGTGGCACACACCTGTAATCACAGCTACTCAGGGGGCTGAGGCAGGGGAAATCATAAGATTGAGGCCAACCTGGGCAACTTGGTGATACCCCTGGCTCGATGAAAAATAAAAAGGGCTGAGATGTAGCTTAGTATTAAGGACCCCTCAATACTGGGTTTCAATCCCCAGTACCAAAAAATAAACAAAAAAAACAAATACCAAAGTATTCATACATACAAAAAACTTGTGATCACTTTTTACTTTTCCAGTAACTAGAAAGTAAAAAGGTTATGTTGATCCCTTTTGGCCATTAAAAGTCATTTTCTGAATATGGTACTTCTCCATTAAAATGTGTACTGCTTTTTTAACACAAAAATAGTATTATAAATGTCACACTCACTGACTGATTCAAATGAAAATGATTAGGTTGCCTGAATTCTATCTTGACTAAAGTAAAGTATTTGCTTTCCTAGACTGATGATGGAGAAGATGACCTGAAAAAAGGTACACAGTTATTAGAAATTTATGCTTTGGAAATTCAAATGTACACAGCACAGAAAAATAACAAAAAACTTAAAGCACTCTATGAACAGTCCCTTCACATCAAGTCTGCCATCCCTCATCCACTGATCATGGGAGTTATCAGAGGTAAGTTTGGTTTGGAGAAAGTGGGTGGTAACATGGGAAGATATTCAGGTGTCATTGCTTATGACTGAATGACTAAAGGTTTTTTCTGTTTTTCTGAAACTAAATGGCAAAATATTGAAGTCAATGAAATGGTCTAGTCTTAGAAATTAAGATAATTCTTTTCTTGTCAAAGTTTTAACAGTAAAGATTTTATTAGAAAACTCAGATTATCAGAAGTTCTTTTCCTGTGTTGTAATGATATAGAAAATTACATTCATCTGAGGATAAAGATTTGCAAATGATTGTTTGACTGATGTTTAATGAAGAGCTTGTTCTTTATAAAGCATATATCCTGGGGACAGTGCTAATCAGCTATAGAATTAAAAACTGAAAATCAATGAAATAGTTTTCATTTGATCTTTAAAATTGATTAATCTTGTTATTATAGAACTGCAAATGTTCTTTTTCCTCTTGTTTCATCCTTTACAGAATGTGGTGGTAAAATGCACTTGAGAGAAGGTGAATTTGAAAAGGCACACACTGATTTTTTCGAAGCCTTCAAGAATTATGATGAATCAGGAAGTCCCAGACGAACCACTTGCTTAAAATATTTGGTCTTAGCAAACATGCTAATGAAATCGGGTATAAATCCATTTGACTCACAGGAGGTGTGTGTACTTTGTTAGTTTCTCTTACCAGATATTTTTTTGTGGAAATAAATGGTATTCTCTCTTTGTATGTATACATAATTTATTTGTTTTGTTTTAACTTGTGTTTAGGCCAAGCCGTACAAAAATGATCCAGAAATTCTAGCAATGACGAATTTAGTAAGGTAAGATTTAATGTTTCAGTTAAGGTAAATTTCTTTACAATTCATAAAGGACAAAAAACTTCAGAATTCCATTAGTATTCAGCATTTTATTTTGTACTTTTATGTGAAATATACAAAGTTCATGAAACTTTTATCTTCCTTTTTTTTTTTAATTTTTATCTTCTGAAATCAATTGTGCTATTTCTGTCAGTTAGAAAATTTTATAAATTATCAGCTGTTTGGTTTTCTTGTTAGCCATGTTTGTGTGTGTGCTCATGCTTGCTGTTTTTCAGTGGAAAAGTAATTGTGGATATCTTAAAACGTTATTTCATAATGTATACCCCTGGCTACCTTAATCCAAACTAAAATTGTGTATTAATTCATGATGAGTTTTTCAGTAAGGAAAAACTACATAAACATACTTCCTTATTCATCTTTTTTCTTAATTACAAAATGAAAATATTTTTAAAGAATGTTCCATGGGTAATTTTCTGAGGTGGAGGTTAAGGAGGCAAAGGGGTCCTAGTGATAAGAAACCCAAGAATTTTTTGAGTACTTCTGTGGAGAGAAATAAATGATAATGGTTTGCCACTGAAGAACTTGCCATAATCAATTAATATTAAAGTTGTAGAAGACAAGACCAAACAAAAAGCCTAAAAGAACAGGTATGTTTTTGCAAAAGAAATCAGGTAGCAAGAGAAACTTTCCTCTGGGCCTGGAATAAATGGAACTGTAGGCTTCTGTGGACTTTCTTTGTAAAAAAAGGGATAAGAAACATACTGTTTCTTCAAGTCCTTTGTTTTAGGTTGTATCAAGCCTGAAAAAATATGGTTAGGGCAAGAGGGCAGGGTTTTTTAATATATACATTTAGATAATTTAGATAACAGCTGTTTCTTAGTAGTCTTTTTTCATTAAAAAATAACATAAGTTGTAAGTCATCTGTATATAAATTTTGTTTATGGAGAAGACAGTTTATTTCATCACATTAAGTTTGTAAAATGTTCCCATTTATTCTGTCTTCATTTAACTATGACTTCAAGTTTTTTGTTTTGTTTTTAAAAATTCTCAGTGTAGCCGTAACAAATAAGAATCAGATTTTTTCAAGGGAACTAAGAATGTCCGGGGGATAAAAACCCTAAATTGTCACATTAGAAATCAATTCCTTTATTGTTTGCTACTTTAGTCTATTTTAATATCTGTGTGGTGAATCAGGTTTAGGAGAGTTACGTATTTCAAGCAGTTTATTTCATCTACATTTAGCCACATAGTTAACTAAGAGCTGATTTTGTTAGAGATTAACTTCAAAATACTTTTAAAATATTTTGTTCATAACATTAAATTGCTAAACAGCTGCTTTATCTTTTAAATAGTAAGAAGTTTGCCATCGACTTTAATATTTTATATAAATTAGGTTGGTTAGATATAGTAAAATGAAATAAAGGACTGATTTTTTCAGAACTGTAAGAAGTATTGATTGTATTTATGTATTTGTTAATCTTACTCTATTCCAGTGAAGCCTCTGTGTTGGTAGATTTTTACCCAAACAAGTGACAAATAGTGTCCCACAATTTTGTACAAGATTTTTTTTAAATCTACTTAAGTAATGGAAAAATGTCTTATAGTTTAAAAATATATATGCAGATATAATTATTGTGTGCAAATGTTTTCACTATTTGAATATATCCTCCTATAATATATTTACAGTATTATATTGGGTAGGTAAGAAAGTAATGCTTCCTAATTTTATCTTCCTAGTCAGTTGCCAGCAGACTAGAGGAAAATAATTCCTGTTGAAGCACTTGAATCACCTGTCCCTAACATGAAGTTACATTGCGACCCAACAGATGGAAGCACAGCAGAGGGCGTGCAGAATGGTTGATGATATGTCTTACATATAAAGCACACAGTGGTGCCATATCCAGAAGGTTGGCTTCTTCCTTCTCAGCACCTTTAGCAATCCCCATAGTGCCTTACAGAATTATTTCAAGAGTAGATGCTAGATTCCTCAGAGAATTATGAACATAAATCAGCCTTTGACCTTCTGCAACAGGGGATTCCATCACTCTCTATTTTGTGTGTATGCTCATCTGGCACTAATTATCGCCACTGATATTTCTGCTGAATAGTTCAGTGGAACTTTTAAGGCTGGAGAGACTAGAGAATCACATTTTCCTTAAAGTTTTGGCAGTTGCTGGTAGCTTTCTAGAAGATAAAAATTAGGAAGCTGCATTTTCCAAATAACCTTGAGAGAAGGTATACTTTCTTATTTGGAAGATAAGCCAAACTCCACCCTTAGTGTGCATGAAACCTGATTTCTTTCATTAAGAACAATTAGGAATTAAATGCACAATTTAATTTGAAAATATCAAACATTAGTTATTAAATGTTTTATTGTCACCTTTAAACCAAACTCAGATTTTGAGATTACTGTAATTAGCTATGTATAAATAAGTACATAAACCCCAAAAGATTTATTTACTCTTGCCTTTAAAAAAAAAAAAATGAAATCATTAGAAAAAATATTTTGTGTGTGTCTGTGTCTGCATGTGTGTGCCCGCACATACGTGTGTGTGCTGGGGATTGAACTCAGGGCTTGCACGTGCTTAAGTATGCAATCTACCTCTGAGCTATATATTCCCAGCCCAGAAATTCAGTTATTTGCAGAAGGATATGAGTTTAATTCTGATTTGCGTGGTAGAATCAGTAACGTAATTTAGATTTTTCCATGTGAATTTGAGAAACAGGCTCTGGATTATCTGATTTAATACTTGATTTCTTCACATTTGACAAAATTACACCTTATTTTTTTCTATCAGTGCCTATCAGAATAATGACATCACTGAATTTGAAAAGATTCTGAAAACAAATCACAGCAACATCATGGATGATCCTTTCATAAGAGAACACATTGAAGGTATGTTCTTTCTGCTAACTGAATCCTGTTGCTTTCTTTGCTGCTATTAAATATTTCTTAATGGAATTAAGCTGTTATTGCAAAGTACAGAAATTTTTCTGAATGCTGTCATGGAACAGAGAACTCCTTAAAATTATAAAACTATAGTCAGGCACGGTGGCACATGCCTATAATCCCAGCAACTCAGGAGCCTAAGGCAGAAGGATTTTGAGATCGAGACCAACCTCAGCAACTTAGCAAGGCCTTAAGGACTTAGCAAGACCCTGTCTCAAAATGAAAAATAAAAAGGGCTGGGGATGTGGCTCAGTGGTTAAACGCCCCTGGGTTTAATCCCTGGTATCAAAATAAATAAATTAGCTGATTTTATAAGAATATAATCAGGTTCTTACATGATACCGTTTTGTTTGGAGTGGCTGTCACATTTAACTTTTTATTCTAATTAGGTACTGTTTCTTGTTTATTGATGCGTAGGTTCAAAGTTAATTTTTATGATTTATTTATCAAAAAGCTTTAAAAATATCCTGCTATAGCTAATCCTGAGATGCATTTACTATAAAAGGTAAGATAACATTGGGAAGTTTTCATACCATTAAGTGAATGAGATTTTTAATCAATTCCATTGAATTACCAAGAGCAAAAATCATCTGTTTGTTCTGGGGTCTCTTTTAGCTCCAGTGTACCCACCTGTATGGAGCTTTTGAGGACCTTTAAATGACTATTTGGAACAACTTATTTAAGTAGTTAAATTCCAGATGCATCAGGAAAATTTTTTTCTTTCTTTTATTCAGTAGACATTTTTTAGAAGTTCTTTCATGAACCTGGAATGGGACTGTGCTTTATAGATATAGAAAAATGTAGAAGCATTGTCCACGAACTCCAGACTAGTTTTAAAAAATTAAAAAGACAATTTTATGTGAAGAAACTAGGGGAAATTGTGAATGTCGTATATAAAATACAGTTTTTGAGAACTATACAAAACAAGGAACTTGGCAGGTATAAATCAGAACTTGTTGAAAGATTAGTTACTCTTGAGAAAATGATGGACAGAATGTGAAGGCAAGAGCATGTTTTAGAAGAGTAAGACATAAGCATAATAAGAAAGATGGGAACAAGAAATTATGGGAAAGGCAGCCTCTAAATATACTGTGCATCTATTGGATACATGTATTTTTAGATCTAAATACTTTATATCCTTGCAAAGCAGAATTCTGTGTTTTGAGAAGATATGTATTAATAAATATGATTTAGAAGCATATGATTCATAAAGATATACAAACAACTATGATTGTATTAATTTTTGTCTTTTCTTTCAGAGCTTTTACGAAACATCAGAACACAAGTGCTCATAAAATTAATTAAGCCTTACACAAGAATACATATTCCTTTTATTTCTAAGGTACTTATATTCATTGATTTTAATGATGTGTACAATTTGTACTTATAAATGTAGCGTATCTTCCTTTTAAAAGACTAATTCTAACTAGAATGTAACATTATATAGTGTTACATTTTTAAAATTAAACATAACTTGGAACTTTGATTTTAATGTGAATTGTGTTTTTGGGTTTTTTTTTGTCTTGTTTTGCTGGGGTTTTTTTTGCATAAAATTGATATCAGAAAAGACCTTTAACATTGTAGCAGATTACTTTCAACCTCAGAAAACTGTAGAAAAGGAATAGTAGCTGAAATATATCAAGACCAAACTCAACCACAATAAAATTGTAGTAGGAATATTCTTCAAAAGTTAAATTGTTATCAGACCTGTGTTTAAAGTGATAATGAATTTACAAATCTTCACTAATTTTCCTTCATGTTGTAGAAATGACTTTAAATCAAAATGATTATATAAAATCATGAAGTCTTCAAAAACGTTAATTAGTAGAATTATAATGAATCTTTTGTCTTAGGAGTTAAACATAGATGTAGCTGATGTGGAAAGCTTGCTGGTGCAGTGCATATTGGATAAGTAAGTACTTTGCATTTTTTTTTTATAATCACAAGGTGTTTGAAACTATCTTAATAATGGTGACAAAGGTAGCAGTAAAATTCTTGATTTTTCATAAAAAGCATTGTGGCTTCAATTTTCTATTAGAAGAGGGGTGTTTATGTGTATGATTTTTTTTGATAAATGAACATATTAAACATAATTTCTGAAAAAGTTCTAAATTGAAAGATTTTTCATTCAGCATATTATCTATGTATAGCAAAGAAATTATTTAATGAATAGTTTTTTTATATGCTTTAAGTATAAGATATATGGTACAAAACAGTTTCCATATACCTTAAAAGCAGTATGGTATTTAAAGCTTCACAAATAACAGTTTTATTTTGTAAATCTATGCCTAGTGATTCTTTTAAGTAAGACTGATGAAAGATAATCAAAATTCAGTTTCATTCTAGGTTTGAATGAGGCAATAAATATTATAACTAACACTAAATTTACTCAATATAGGCAGCAGGGTTTTTTGTTTTTAAGTGTTTTTTTGTGTGTGTGTGGGTTATTTTTGTTGTTGTTTGGTGATTTTTGTTGAGTCAGGCAAGTATGGGAATTGAACCCAGGGCCACTTTACCACTGAGCTACCTCCCCAACCCCTTTATTTTTTATTTTGAGACAGGGTCTTGCTTAGTTGCCGAGTCTTAGTTAGTTGCTTAGTTGCTTAGTCTTACAAACTTACTGAGGCTGACCTTGAACTTGGGATCCTCCTGCCTCAGCCTCCCCAGTTGCTGGGATTACAGGCGTGCACCACCACGCCTGACAGTTTTTTCTTTACAATATTGATATTGTGGCTATCTAATGAAATGTTAGTACAGGAACTTTTCTTAGTGAAAATGATTTGTAGACACATTTTCTTTCATTTATTTATTTATTTCCAGCACTATTCATGGCCGAATTGATCAAGTCAACCAACTCCTTGAACTGGATCATCAGAAGAGGGGTGGAGCACGATATACTGCACTAGATAAATGGACCAACCAACTAAATTCTCTCAACCAGGCTGTAGTCAGTAAACTGGCTTAACAGAGAACATGCTTTTACAGACATACTTAAGGCAACAGTGCAGAGATGTAATCCTTAAAAGAACTGGGAATGGCAAAACTACTGTCGGTTGATGTGTCCTGAAAATTATTGGAGTTATGGCAGAAGTGCTTTTTTGATCAACTGGTTTGTGTTTTGCTGCTGCATTTATCCCAAGAAAAACAGCTTTAATCTCCAGAAGAAAACCAAAATACCATGGGATTTATGCTGTATTGACATCTTGCCCTAAACATACAACATCATAGTAATTTGTCATGGGCAACATGACCAGAGAGAAGATTTTTGTCATGATTTTAAATACACTGACACGCTACTGTTGGTTAAATTTAAACATGTTTTACCTGCAGAAATTCTCTCACAAATAACCTGCAATAACTTGAAATGCATACCCTTTTGAACACTTCCTTTTCTCATGTATAAATGAAAATGTTTGCTGCATTTTGCAAAATGTCAATTCTCCAAAAATGTGTCCGTATATTTCTGTACCTGCAGTGTAGTAAAGGTTTAGATGAAACCCCATAATTATAGTGGCATACTGTCACTTAGGTTTCAAGCAGCAAAATAAACAGTGCAGCTCAGAAATTGTAGTTTGGTTCTTGATGTGTTTTTATTACATTTGGGGTTGTTGTTTTATTTTTTAGAGATTTCAAATTATTTTATCTTCAGTTAATGATTTAAAAACCTGGAGGCAAATAAGTTGGTTATTTGCTTTCAAGTTTTTAAAAGTGGTCTTATTGGTAAAGTAAGGAGAACTACTTTCTAACAAAACACTTGCATAGTATTTACTTTGATAGTGATGCTTTAAAGGAATACAATTCTTTTTTCTTTTTTTTTAAGAATGATATTCCTTTTTAAAAGAGTAAATTTTAATTCTCAGAATGTCACTTTAAACAAATATGCCAGAACATAGACAGCTAAATGAATGTTACCCTGCTTAGTGATCATGCTGGAAGGTTATTTTCTAATGCCAGCAATCTACCATTGCCCAAAACCTCATGGGTGTGCTCTTTTAGAATTGCATTCAAAGTTAATTTAAGTCATACATTGTTAACTTTATGATTATACATTGTTTAAAAAAAAAACAAAAAACAAAAAAAACAACTATTTCCAAGCCTGATTGTTTTTAGTTACTATTATTTGGCACCAAATGACAGTTTCCAAAAATTAAAACTAACTTTGAGGTAATGCAGAAAGTGTGCAATTGGCTTTGAAAGCAATACCAAAAGGGTTTTAAAGGTATTTTGTGCAGTGGCAGTATAGGTAAGAGAATGAACTGTGGCCTTCCAAGGTGACTACCTTAAAGGAACTCAGCTCATTTGAATGTATTGAGTTTTGGATATGTTTGTTTCATTTTTTTAAAAAGCTCACATTATTTTATAGTGTCAAAAGGAAGAACTAAGATTAACATAATTTCTTTGGTTTTTCTATTGCTTGTTATTATGTAAAAAGTGAGTGGCAGTTCAGAAGGAAGACTGTTGTAACTGAAGAGTGACAACCAAGAATTTTTGATCATTAAATCAGATTTTATAAACAGTAGAAGGAGCATGGACTTCACATAAGGCATGCTTATTCGGTTTTGTCAAAATTTTACAAAAATATGTGATATATATTTATACTAAAACTATATAATCCTTAGATTTAGGAAAGCAATCAGTTAATGTCTTTAGCAGATTAAAGCAGTATTAAATACAGGTATAAGTTGGAAATTGTAGAAACCTGAAAGAAACGAAAGACAAAATTAATGTCTATGATAGGGAATAAAAAGTTTAAGATATTATAAAATCATGTGTATTTTCTTCTCTTTTACTTAAGTCATTTGTGAAAAGTGTGCTAAAAATTTTTTACAGGAGTGATATTAATTAGGATTTATTTTTCAATATAATTTGGAGACCCTTTGTTACCTAAATAAAAATGACAAGTTTCTGTGCCTGTATTCAAATATGTATGCATGTGATAACCCTGAGAAGCTAAAGCCCTGCTTAACTTTGAATTGATAGAATTAGAATTCAAAGAATTTGAATGATATAACGTTTACCCTCCAAATGCCCAGTTTTACTGTGATATCTTTGCTGCTTGCAATGTTGCATCTTCTGGTTTCTAGAAAGAATGCTTGTGCCTGTAGTTCATTGGAACACTGGGTCAAGTATATAATAATATTTAATGTTATACCATAACCTTTAATTTAATGTAATGGTATGTGTATCACACAGGCTTTACTTACTGTATAATTCCCCAGACACAGGTTTTTTGCTGTTTTCTTTTGGGTTTGTTTGGTTGGTTAGTTGTATTTTGTCATTGTTGTTGTCACTCATTTGTCACTTTTCTTCTAGAACACAGTTTTTGACCTATCTTAACAGTCTAACTTGATATTTTTTTCTCTAAACATTTTTCTTTTTTGTGAGCATCAGATATCTTACCAAAATATAATTAAGGGAACTAAAAAGTTGATCAGTAGATTTTGCATTTATCCATTGATTTAATCTTCCACACTTTTGTGAAAATGACAATGTCATGTTGCAATATGTTCGTCTCATTTTTCTTTTTATCTCTATAAACATGTTAAACTTATTCCACAGCAATCATTGGCTGCCCCAAGTAGCTGTAGTCTACTATCAGAGCTGTATATTCTATTATTCTTGCCCTTAGATTAATTTAAAGTTGTTGATTTAAAATTTTTTTCTTTTCACATCTTAACGTAACATAACTGGGATTTTTTAAAAGATGAGATGAATATATACGTACAAAATTTTGCTTTCCTTATATTAGTTCCTTCTATCTAACTAAAGATGGTAGTGACAATATATCTTTTAAGACTGTTAAGAACCTCATGGGAGTTTAATTTGTGAAGCCTGTTTTAGGTGGGCTATTATGGGTGATGTGATACTCTCTGTTACGTAAGATACAGGTTTGTCTCAGACTAAAAACACCTATTCTTACTATTTTTAATAGCCATGTTACTAGAAATTTTCTTTTTAAATTGATAGTTTTTATAATTTTTCAGGTAAGTATTCTTTTCTTTTGGTTTAAAGATGTCTAAATCAGCATATGAAGCAGATTAATGATGATATAAAGCTCTAGTCAAATAGTCCAAAAGATATAGTATTTGCCTAGTGAATTCCTCTTATCTATTAAGGAGTTCAAAAGTCCTCTAATTTATTTACCAAGGTCTTTTTTTTTTTTTGTACCAGGGATTGAACCCAGTGGCACTTAACTACTGAGCCACATCCCCAGCCCTTTTTATTTTTTATTTTGAAAACAGGGTCATGGTAAGTTTCTGAAGCTGGCCTCCAACTTGTGATCCTCCTGCCTCAGCCTCCTGAGTTGCTGTATTTGCAGGCATGCACCACTGAGTCCAGCTTACTGAGGCTTTTTTTTTTTAAATATCTTTTAGTCACTGACTTAAATAAACCTTAAAAGTTTTTATTTAATCCAGATCCTTTTTAGTATCATGTATTTTCTAAAAACCTGAAATAATTAAAGATCTTATAGTCATCAAATCTTAGAGTAAGAAGATAGATGCCAGCTCCCTGTGACAGGCAAGGGAAAAAGTATTTCTTAAATACTTTTCTTACTATTGGAAGCCAACTTTGTTTCATGCTGACAAAATTGTAAACCTTGGTAGAAATTTCCACATAAGTGACTGGCCAGTACTATATTTAGTGGGTATGTTTGTGTGTATACATATATAGAGAGAACATTGTAAAAGTACTAAATTCACTTCCTGGTCTATCATAGTAAATTTTTTTTCTGGTCTCCATTACTCAATATCACTTTTTTCTGATTCAGGCAAGTGTCAATGCCATGAAAGTAATTGCCAGTGTACCAGTAACTTCTGTGTTGAGTTAAGTTTTACATGAAAGACTGTTCAACTTTACATAGTAATCTAAAAGAATTTTTCATTTTAATTCTGAAATCAGATCATTTTTTAAATAGTTTGTAAAGGCTGTTTTATTGAACATTTATGTGAGTTTGAGAGATTTAAAAATGTGATCTTTTTTTTTTATTCATCCCATGAAGCTGTCAAAAGTTTTAGCATGCTTAATTTTTAACAGCATATTTTAGTGCTGCATGATGAATACCTAATATTTGTTTAAATGTTTGCCTCTCCCTAGTTACTACTAAGTTAAACACTTTGAGGATAATATTGTCAATTATACTTCAACCAAGAAATTGAGCAATGATATGGAAAATGCAATGGATTTTGCAATGTGTTACATAATTGGTTGTTAGAAGTTTTCTCAATTTTGCTTAAACTAATGATAAAAATTGACAAATTCCTTGAGTTCACACTAACTAGATGGTAAGAAGTAGGTGACTAGGAATGTAGCAGGTGTTTACCTGGAATTGGTAGGTCTACAAGTCAATACTTGAGAATCAACTAACAGGTGCAGGGGTGAATGATAAGATGCTATGAGGCTTAGGTGTTCAAGAGTTTTTGATTCATCTGGAAGTACGAATTCCTTATTGGTAATAAAGATTACATAATCTGCTTGTGAAATATTTACTATGTAAATATTAGTTACAATTAGTTTAAGACCAGAACAGTGACTTTGAACAGTACAATTATATATACTTAATGAAGTATTTCAAGAATGCACCTCTGTAAAATAGCTTGCATATTTTAAGAATGTTTCTCGGGAAATACTATCAAAAATCTTAGCCATTTGGTTTGAAAATCAGTTTTAGTGTTCTTTTTTAAGATTACCTTCTTATTCTTCTTTGAAGCAGTCATGGAGGAGTTAACCTCTCCTGAACCCAGTTTAATTATCTGCCCTGGCATAATTCATGTTGCAAACCAATGTCTCTTAGAAATTATTCCTTCTATATAAAACTAAATATTTCCAAAACAGGAAATTCAGCCAAAGGAAAAAGTAAGGGAACAAATGTACTCTTCCAAATCCCTAGTATGGTTCTTTAAAGTGAACAATTTAAAAGCTGTAACATCTTAGAAACCACTTGTGAATTTGTTTTGTGTGTAAAAATAATACTGCTTTCAATAACCTTCAACCCAGTGAAATGGGCCAAATCTTATCTCAAAGTATAATGATAATGCAATCAGATAGCTTTTGAAAGTCAAAAGAACTTTCATATTGATAGTTATATGACCCAAGTTACAATGTAAACTTCTAAAATGAATTTTTTTGTGTGCCGCAAATCCTTTGGCCTTCCAAGTTGGGGGACTGGAAGAGGAGTGAAACAGGTTAGCCACTTCCTATTTCATAAAACTGCATTCCAAAATGCAATGGTAGGTGGTATTATGTTCATATCATTAGTCCAGCAAGGAACTACATATGCAGTATACATCTAACATTTTGAGTTGTGTTATTTATTGTATTTATTGTTTTATATTCACAACTTCTAATTTTTAGAGTACTAAGTAGAAATTTTAGTTTTCTTTCTGGAATCCTGTTTTAAGTTTTGTATTGTGTTTGATCCTCCGTAGATTAGTGGTTTTCAACTGAAGAAGGGTTACCTGTCTTCGTCTTGTTAAAGTAAGCTGTTTCATGAATAAATATAGATTACAAACTGATGTAATTTATTGGATAGGGTGAGATTGTTTAAGCTTGGTCACTTTCCGTTCTCATTATTGTTGTTTTAACTACCATGGTAGTTAGGGAAGGAATCCAAACATGCTAGCATACTAAAAGATACATGCCCTTTCTCTACCCACCTTCATCTTTTTGTATAACATTGAGTGCTTTCCATGTGCTAAGGACTATTCAAAAGCTGAAGAATACCAGGTAAAACAAACTGTCCTTTTGCTTAAATTGTGCTATAGAAAACAATGGAAAAGATTTTACCAGTCAGCAAATAAATTGATTTCACACAATGAAGGAAAGAAATAGACAGACCAGTGAAAGAGAATTTTCAACAGAAGTTAAGTGCATCTGAGTTGTGATGGGTGTATGTAATATTAAAACTGCAGAAGTGAGCAGGAACCAGATCATGTAACCTTAGTTTGAGGTAATGAGTTGTGACTTTATCCAGATGCAATGGGAAGCTTTTGGAAAATTGAAAGATAATTTTGATTATTATGTGAAGAAAGTATTGTGTGGGGCAGGAATGTCACAGAAAACAGCAACCATTGAAGAAGTGTGAATGAAAGATGATGGAGATTTTGGACTAAGATTTGCAAGGGACTGCACACAATTAGGATAGGGCCAAAATCTGCTTATCTGAGGTGAAATCATGAGTTAAAGGAAAGTGACATCTAGTATGGATTTTAGGTTTCTTACTAAATAACTGGTAGATGGGTGTTTGTCATTAAATGAAATGTGAAGACTGGGAAAGCATTTTTTTAAAAAGGCAGCAAAAAACAGTGAACTACAAGTTTGACAATAACAGTGGTCTCAGAAGCTAGGCAATTTAAATGGAAAATAATGATTGGCAATGCTGCTGAAAGGTTAAATGAGGGCAAAGAAGAACCCTAGGATTTTGTAAAATGCAAGTCTTTTGGTTTATTAATGATTGTGTTCATGGAGTGATGTCCCAACCCTTCTATTTGACTTTGAGGAACTTTATTTAAATAGTCACTGAATTTCCCATTATAAATCGAAGGTCTAAAAAAAAATGCATCCTGCCTCCCAAGTCACTGGGATTATAGGTGTGCACCACCACACCCAGCCTCTTAACAGATTTTTAAGTGTACAAAACAGTTTTGTTTACTATAAACATGGTCTTGTACAGCAGATCTCTGGAACTAATCTTGCTTAATGAAACTTAGTCATTATTAACAATTCTATTTTTCCCCTTAGCCTCTAGTGGCCATTTTACTCTCTTGTATGAGTTTGACTGTTTTTCATAACTCATACAAGTGGAAGCTTGCAGTATTTGCCCCTCTGTAAAACTTCATCCTTTTACCCCTACTAAGTGTTAAACAGGACTTGGAAAATTTTGAAAGTGAGCACTCTATAACTTCAAACATTAAATATTAAAAATACAAAATATTTTAATGTTTTCCCCTTCCAATACTACATGTTTATAAAATTTTAACTTTTAAAATTTTCTTCGATACCTATTAACTATTGTATGAAATCCATGGTTTTAATCAACATTTTTATATCCCCACAAAAGCTGTCACTCCTTTCTAGTGCTTATGAAGAATGAATTACTTATATGTGAAAATAAGTTCTTTTAGCCTTACCAACTTTTATTATATCTGAGAAAATCGGTATAGTCGGAAGTCAGTAATTTCAATATCATGAATTTTTTTGTTTTCCAGCTAGTTCAAATATAAGCATTACTATAACATTTAGAAGTTAATATTTTGAACAATATACCTTCATCTGATACCAATTTTTATCTGAATGTGCACACTTACATACTTGAATGCCCCTGAATTAAGTAATAATTAATATATACAGATCATCATATATCACAAGGATATGGCCATTTTTATCCAATCAATTCAGGAAACAAGAAGTGGAGTTGGATATCTGAGGGCAAAACTACATGAACTCTTAAGAACAGGCTGCCATCTTAAAACTTTTTAATCCATGTTATTTTTTAATTTAGTCCATTACTTCCATCGTCACTTTCATCTCATACCTGTTTACTTGATCATTTCTCTAGTGACAAATCTGTTTCAAGTTGCATATCCTTACTCCACTAAATAATTCTGTGGTGAATATTTTATACATATTTCCTTAATTTTACCAAGTGCTATTGGATAACTCATCAAAGTGACTATCATTTATTTCCTAGCCAGTAGCACTTGAAGTTTCCAACTTTCTCCTATCCATGACAACCCTTGATGATATCCAACTTTCTATAGTGGCATGTTAATTCACATTTTTCGCAATCACTAATAAACTTGAACATCTCCTTATAAGCTACTCAGTTGTCTCCTGTGAACTATCTATTTGTGTTAGCTTTCCATCACTGTAGTTTACATAGAGGAAAAGTTTAATTGGGGTCACACTTTCAGAGGTTTCCAGTCCATGGTTGGTTGGTCCATTTGATTTGGGGCCTGTGGTGAGGCAGTACATCCTGGCATAAATGCATGGTGGAAGAAGATGCTCACCTCATGGCAGCCAAAAAGTGAAAGAGAAATAAGAGGGGCCAGGCAGGGTACGGACATCCCCTTTAAAGGCATGCTCCCAATGACCTGACTTCCTCCTAAGAAGACCTTACATTCTCAAGGTTCCACCACCTCCCGATAACTCCACAGACTGGAGAACAAACTTTCAACAGTAGGGCCTTTGGGGAACATAACAGATCCAAATTATGGCACTACTGTTCAGTCTTTATTGTTTTCTTTTTAGTTATTTGTGGTAGGTCATTGTATATTCTACATATCAACTTCTTATCTCTTCTATTTTAGACATGCAAATTTCTGAAGCATTGTTTCTTAGATCCTTTATAGAACGTAAAGCTTTCATTTTGATTTTAAATCAATTCTTTTTTTCTCATCACCCATGCTTTTTGGTGACTCTTGTTTAAGAAATCTCTCCCTACACAAAAATCTTCTTTTTCAGTTTTATGGTTTCCCCTTTTATATAAGTCTTTACTTGAAGTTCATTTGGGAACATGATTTGCAGTAAGAATCAAGTTATCTGCGTTAGAAAATTATTTTGGTATTCTTGGACCTTTATTTTTCTTTATCAATTTAAGAATTAGTTTGACAGGTTTCTTTAAAGTCCTTTAGTTTTAATTAATTAGAATTGTATTGAATTTGGAGATGAATTTAAATCTTTTATGTTATTTAAGATAGTTTTTTAGTTTTTCTCCATAAAGATTTTGAGTGGTCTTAATTTCCAGATATTTATAGTTTATAGTCTCTTATTTTCTAAAATAATTTCTAGTTGGTTATTATTGGACTAGAAGAATGTTATTAATATTTGCATACTGGTATTTGCATTACCAACTTTGCTGAACACTCTACTACTAGTTGTTCTGTTGATTTACCTGTATTTTCTATATAGATAATTATCAATCAAATGATTATTTTTTATCTTTTTTTTTTTTTTCTGTCCTGGGAATCGAGCTCAAAGGTACTCTTACCACTGAGTCATATCCCTAGTCTTTTTTTTTTTTTAATTTTTTATTTTGAAACAGAGTCTTGCTTAATTGCTGAAACTGGCCTTGAATTTGCAATTCTCCAGTCACTGGGATTACAGGTGTGTGCCCAGCCCTCAGATTTCTTTGTCTTACTGCATTGCATTGCAGAGGATCTCCAGTAAGTGAAAATAGTATCCTTGCCTTGTCCCAGCCTCCAAGATAAATTGTTTCTCCGTTAGGCATGAGGTTTAGCTTTCATTAAATTAAAAGCATTCCTTCTATTTCTAGTCTTCTAAGAAGTTTTCTTTTTTTTTTTAATCACAGTGTGTTGCTTTATTAAGTGTTCCTAAAACTAGGAAGATGAACAATTTTTTTCTTTTGGTCTCTTCATATAGTGAGTTACACTTGGGTGTTCTGATGTTAAATCATCCTTACATTCTGGAATAAATTCAGACTAATTATATATCCCTTTGTAATGTTGGATTTATTAACCAACATCTTATTTAAAGGTTTTTCACTTTTTTTCCCTTTCTTTTCTGAACTGGGGTTTGATCCTAAGGCCTCACACATAATACACAAGCACTCTACCACTAAACTACATTCCCAACATTCATCTGTGTTCTTAATTGGCTATCTTTATGGTCAATTTAGCTATCAGTAAACCTTAGTTACAAATAATCTTGAACAGGTTTTATTTTATAAAATGAATAGACAGCCTTCACACTTTCTATTTTTAGACCAATATGTAGCACATGAAAATAATCTGCTCAGAATCTGGCCTGACGTTTTACAGATAGAAAGATTTTTAGATTACTACATCAATTCCTTTAATGATAATTCATCACTCAAATGTGGTTATTCATCTATTCAAGTGTTCTTTCATCTTATGCTATTTTGGCTGGTTGTTTTCAAAAATCTATTTTGTCTAGGTCTTATTAAGATATAGTTTGTAACAGCCTTTTGATTTTTAATATCCATTACAGTCATGGTTATTCCTCATTTTTGTTCTGTGTTCGTTAGGGCTATCTTATTAACCTTTTCAAACTACCAGGTTTTGGTTTGTCTTTACTTTTTGTTACTGTCATTGTTATTTTTTGCTTGATCTGCATTATTGTCTTTATTCTCATCTCTGTCAATGTATATTCTGTGTCTTGTTCGCTTCTTGAGTCATTTTTAAGCTTCATTATAATAAATTTTCTCAAAACTATATAAGGGGCTAGGGTTGTGGCTCAGTAGTAAAGTGCTTGCCTAATATGTGTGAGGCACTGGGTTCAATCCTTAGCACCACGTATAAAATAGAATAAAGGTATTGGGTCCACCTACAACTAAAAAAAAGTATTAAATAAACTATACAAGTACTGGTCTATTTGCCATAATTTAATGTGTAAAGTTTTAGTTGACATTGTAAGGAATTTATTACTCATCATTGTGGGTTTTGTTTTTAATTTCCAAACATAGGAAATTTTTAGCTACCATCTTTTTATTGCATTTTCATTTTAATACACTATTTAGAGAATATATTATATATGACATGGGTTCTTTAGAATGTACCAACCACAGTTTGCTTTTTGGCTTAATATAGATAATTTTTGTGACTGTTCCATTTATGCATTAAAAGAACTTTTTGAGTTTTGCATAATAGCCTCCAAACTATTTGGTCAAGCATTTTAGCTATAATTCAAATCTTCAAGTTTTTTGGTTTTGTTTTGTTTTTCTGCTTTGATATATTCCTTTTATAGAAGAATTTACTTAAATCTTCAACTCTAAACTCTTTTTTTAATCTATTTCTTCCTGTAAGTCTATCACGTCTTGCTTTATATATTTTAAGACATAATTGTCAGTTGCATATATGTTCATGGTTGTTATATCTTTGTTTTTTTAATAGTAAATGTATCCTTCTTCATCCCTTATGGTTTTTGTCCTTATGATCTGTTTTGTGTCCCATTAAAATCTTCAACTTCTATTGTTTTTATTTACCTGGTATCTCTCCCTTTTATCTTCAACCTTTTCATATATATATGATTTTTTTTTCAGTACTGGGTGTTGAATCCAGGGCCTCATTCACACTAGTCAATTGCTGTATCACTGATAAAACTTATCTCAATATTTGTCTATGGCTTTTCAACAACAAAATAACCTCATTCCCCATCTCCCACTGTTCTAACCATCTAACCATCTATTGGAATCTTTTAGAATTTGTTTCAGAGGCTGTTACTGTATTTGAATATTTTGATCATTGCTTCTTTAGGTTGTAAGAAACAATCTGAATTCATTTCTGAGCCTGAGTGCATTCAGAGAGGTCTTTGATAAATTTTCTGAGTCCTTGATATGCCTGTGGATACCTTGCTTCATCTTTATATATAAATTAAATTTAGCTTAAAAATAAAATCCTATTTTCAGTTTTTTCCCTCAAAACTCCAAACACATGACTCCCATTGTCTTTGCATCCAGTATTGCAATAGGGCAATATGAATTGGTCTATTGTTCCTTTACAAACAATCTTTACACCCAGAAAGTGAGAGTATTTTTCATGTTTATTCTAATTCTTATATTGATAAAGTTCATCAGTTCTCTTGCTCTGGTATAGACTTGTTTCTGCTTCATTTATTTTGAGGCCATGTTTTTAAAACATATAAACTTAAAATGTTTTTCTTCCTGATGAATTAAGTCTTTTTATGAAATATCTCTTTTTATCTCTAATAATGCCTTTTGCCTTAAAGTTTATGCTTCTATCTCCTTTTATTAGTATTTACATATTATGTATGTGTGTGTTTCTGTTCCTTCCAATGTTTTTACATGTTCATGTCTTACGTGTGTCTTATAGGCTGCATATAACATGATTTTTATCAGTCTGATAATCTTTGTCTTTTAATTGGAGTATTTAGTCCATTTATATTTAATATAATTAACTATATATTTAAATTTAGTACCATTCCAATATATACTTTCTACTTTCCACCTTATCTTTATTCCTTTTTCTGTATTTAATTGCCTACCTTTGGTCTTATTTTTCTTTTTAGTGTGTTGATTACCTTCTATTATTGTGGAAATTATATACTGTTAACATTTTTAGCAGCTATTCTAGAAATTACAACAGATTTTTGATGTATCAAATTTTAAAGTTCCCAAACATTGCAAAGAACTTTATATTCCCTGTCTTAGTTAATTCAATATTCTCTAACAGAATACTACAGAGTAGGTGGCTTAGATAACAGAAATTTATTTTGCACAGTTCTGGAGATTGGGTACTCCAAGATCAAGATGCAAGCTGATCTAGTGTCTGGTGAGGACCCACTTTCTGGCTTGTAGATGGCTATTTTCTCTTTGGTGCCTCACATGGTGGAGAACAGAGAGGTAGGAAGCTAGTTCTTTTGTACTTTTAGTAAGGGCATTATGAAGACTCTTCATTCATGATCTAAGTACAGCCAAAAGACCCCCAACTTCCTAATATCATCACATTATGGGTTAGGATTTCATCATATTATTGGGAGGGAGGAGGTACAAACATTCAGGCTGTGGCATTCCCTCTCCCCATAACTTACTTGCTATTGTCACATTTTTAATAGTCTTTTCCTCCCTTCTCTAATATCCTTAGATGGGCATACACATATATAGCCCCATAAGACATTGTTATTATTTTTATGTAGTCCAGTATTTATTTTTATTTACCCACATACTTACTAATAGTCTGTCTGAGATTATTTTTCCTTAAATTCCAGCCTGAGTTGTGTTATTTGACTTTTTTTTTTTTTTAAGGATAGATCAGCTGGTGATGAATTCTCTTGGTTTTTCTTTCTCTAAAAATACATTTATTTCACCTTAATTTTTTGAAGGATATTTTCATTAGATAGAAACATCTAACTTTGATGTCATTTCATCACATTGATGATATATCATTGTCTTGTGATTTTTATTACTTCTATTAGGAGTCAACTGTCAGTGTTTTGCCTTTGAAGATTATCTGTCCTTTTGTCTTTGTTTTTAAGATGTTCTCTTTGTCTTTGGTTTCTACAGCTTTACTATGATGTATCTTGATGTGAAAGTTATGTTTGGCATCTGTTGGCTCTTTATATAACCCAACTTTTACAAAGTTTTAACAAAATCCTCCCTTCAACTTTGTGTATTCCATTGTTAAGCCCATTATAGTGAGTTGAATAGTGTTCCCCAAAAACGTAGACCTCAGATATGACTTCATTTAGAAACAGGGTCTTTGCAAATGTTATTAGTTAAATATCTCAAGATGAAAAACAGATATAGATATAGGATGGGCTCTAAATCTAATGGTGTCTAGAGAGAAAGGAGAGCAAGATTTAGGCACAGAGTCTCAAAGAAGGGGGACATATAAAGACAGGCAAAATTGATAATGCTGCCACAAACCACGGACTGCAAAGAGTCACCAGAAGTTAGGAGAGAAAAAAGAAAGGATTTTCCCATAAAACCTCTGAGGAAAGTGTGGTACTGCCAGTACCTTGATTTTGGACTTCTGCCTCTAGAACCATGAAAATTAATTTCTGTTATTTTCAGCTACCAAGTTTGTGATAATTTGTTATGGTAGCCCAGTGAAACTAATATGCCCATCTATTCAGTTATTCTCCAAGAATAAAGGAAAATTCCTGAGTCGGTTTGCCAACCAACCAATCATGCATAATCTTGTTTTATATATATTCCTGTTTTCAAAAAAAACTTATTTAATGTATATTATTGATTCATTAGCATTAAACTCATGGCCAGTGGCACTATAATTCATGTCCCAACAAAGCTTATCTAGTACATACATTTTCTTTGAAGAATCATTGCAGTTTTTGTGCTTAGTAACACTAGACAGCACTTCAGCATTCTGCTTGAGAGCTATTTTAAACAGCAAAGTCCCTAACAACACAAAAATGCAAAAAAAAAAAAAAATGGCACTAAGTAAATTACAAAAAGAACACTTGTTTATATAGTCTGAGAGCTAAAGCAAGAAAGCAGAGCATCAACCCCAACTAGGAAAAAGCACTTTGAATGACTCAACTTTTTCATTAGTCTGCAATGTATGTCCATAAAAGACCATGAAATCACTGGCGAGTATTGATTTTCAAGTTACAAATACATTTTACATGAATAGGTGAGTTTGCAAATTTGAAATCTGCCAATATTGAAGACTGACTGTTCAAAGAAATTCAGGTAAGCATTAACTTGCCACTAGAGAACTCAAGGTAAAGAGCTAATTAATATAACTTCACATATGAAGCTACAGTATTACACAGGGTTCGAATACCACTCATTGCAATTAGTGGTCTATTCTCAATAGACTGACTAACCTTTCCATGGTCCCAATGCTAAAAATTCCCATTCTAATTCATCTTCCACATTGTGGTAACCAAATACAAGCAAAATAAACCTCCATTTTTCCCTTCCTGTTTCTCTTCCCTTCCAAGTTATTCCCTTACCTTTCCCCCTTTTCTTTTGCAGAATCACCAGTTCTCCCCTCCTTGTCTCCTGATTTCCCAGTGACAAACTTGGGGTCTCCCATCCATCCCCACCACCATTATAATTTATTTGCAAATAATGTGGCAAAAGAAATCTGAGCAGATAACTTGGCTTAGACTATCTGTTATCAGAAGAGTCAAAAACTGAAACTAATCCTGTTCAATCACCATACCATTGGTCTTCTCTCTTGTTTTCTCTTGGGGTACTACTTGTTAATATATATTTTGCACTTAGGCCAGGGGCAGAATTTAGCCATTTTCCTCTTTCCTGTGTCTTTGATTTAAATATTTAAGGGTTCGTTTTTTGGCTTTGTTTGTTTGTTTTTTGCAGTTTTGCTATCTGGGAAATCAGGCTTAGAGGACTGACTGGTTTATGTGACAGTTTTGGAAACTGCAGAGAGGCTCAAATGCAACCCAGGAGTTCACAGTGATTAAAGGCATATTTTTGCTACTTTCTTGTGAATCTCCTTTGCAGAAAGTTCTATACTTATTCAGCCCAAATCAACCAAATAGGAAAAGATTCAACACACAGTGTCCTGCAAAGAAAATGCCGGAAATTCATATTGGCCAGGTAGTCTCTTTCTGTAAACATGAACTGAGTTCATGTCCCATAACTTCTTTTCACACTACCGGGTATAGACTCCCTCACTATCCTGAAAGCAGTTTACAAAAAAAAAAAAAAAAAAACAAAAAACAGTAGAGGGGCCATAAATTTCTGAATTATTTGGTAGGGCAAAATATTTACTGAGGACATTTACAAAAGAGGTTATATCACTTCTGCTTACTTTAGAAGGACTCTATCCCCCAAGATTGGCATTTTGTCTTTACCAACGCTACTCCTTTCTGAAAGGTTTTATATTTGATCACTTATTGCTGTACCCCCAAATCAAAAGACTTTTTACCAGGACATTTTAAATTTTCATTATCTAAATGTGTAAGAATGCAGGAATTTTTAGCCATACACAAGTTATTTGGTTTTTCTATCACAATGCTGAAGAGTTGGAATGAAGGTACAAGATAAAAATCAAAGTACTTAGAAATATGCTTGTGAATTCCCCTTATGATACAGCTACAACCCTTAAAGTAATTTTTTTTGGTGGGGGGCGGGGGAGAGTACTGAGGCTTGAACTCAGGGGCACTCAACCACTGAGCCACATCCCTAGCCCTATTTTGTATTTTATTTAGAGGCAGGGTCTCACTGAGTTGCTTAGTGCTTCACTTTTGCTGAGGCTGGCTTTGAACTCACAATCCTCCTGCCTCAGCCTCCCGAGCTGCTGAGATTACAGGCATGTGCCACTGCACCAGATGCTTAATGTAATTTTGACTCAATAAGGAAAGAGTGCCACACACATTTCAACAAGGCAGCAAAGATTCATCCAGATTGCTATGGTTTGGAAGTAGTTTGTTCCTGAGGGGTCCCTGTGTTAGAAGCTTGGACACCAATGTGGCAGTATTGAGGTGGTGAAACATTTAAGAAATGGGGCTTAATGTAAAACAATCTGGTCTTGTAGATACCACCCTGGGAGGAAATCAATACTGGTCTCTCAAGTGATTAGTTCCTATAAGAATGAGTTGTTATATAAAAGCAAGCCTACTGGGCCCAGTGGCACACTCTGTAATCCCAGTGACTTGGGAGGCTCGTGCAGGAAGATCATAAGTTTGAGGCCAGCCTCAGCAACTTAGCAAGACCCTGTCTGAGAATAAAATAACTGGGGCTGTAATTCAGTGGTACACCCTGGGTTCAATGTCCAGTTCCAAAAAGCAACAACAAAACGTAACAAGCCTGACCCCTGAATCTCTCAGGCATTTTGTCTTGCCATGTGATCTCTCCCTTTTGCACATGCTCCCCCATGGTATGCACCAAGTCACAATGCAGCCACAGGCACTGTATCACCAGAGGCAAGCAGAGGCTGGTGGTATGTTCTTCAGCCTCCAGAACTGTGAACTAAAAAGCTGCTTTTCTTTATGAAGTATCCAACCTCAAGTATTGTGTTAAAGCAATAAATGAACAAATATACTAGTGGACAACTAAGCATAGCTGGTAACTATACCAGTAGAGTTCCTTCTGGACTGAATTCAGTAGGTTAACTCATTTTTGCAAAAATGCAGGGGTTAGACCCTTACATTTAGAGAGTAACCCTGGGAATGCTTGAATGTCATTGTTAATGAGAATTCCTTCTTCTTAGCATGAATTAGGTTATAGGTAATATAATATTTATGCACACACATTTATTTTATTTATGCTGGTCTTTCATCTTGAATGACAAACTATTTCAGATGACAATTTTTTTTTTTTTGGGTGCTAGAGATCGAACTCAGGGCCTTGTGCTTACAAGGCAAGCACTCTACCAGCTGAGCTATCTCCCCAGCCCCCTCAGATGACAATTTTTTAAGTCTTCTTCCTAAATTCTTATTATTCATAGAACTGTGTAATCTACGTAAGTATAAATTTTTTCTGTGTGCATTTTCATATGACTTAGAAAGCCATTCTGTAAATAATTCATTTGTTATTAAAAAACTAAACTCAAGAGTACCCAGGGGGATATATAGTAAAAAGAGAAAAATTTCTGATCTCAGATATAAAGTTATATCAACAGATTACTGTCTCTTCTTCCAGAAATTACGCATCTAAAGGCGTATAAATTTTGCATCATCAAGGTCTGACTAAATGTTCTGCAACTTACTTTGTAACTAATGTGTATATTTTAAGCTGATATAAAAATGGCATTGCAAGTCAAGGTTCACAATGCAGTATGACATTTCATAGCTTTTGTTCTTGACTACCACATAAGTGCCTTTAGAGTGAACTTTTGTTTTAGTATGTATGGCAGGAGCACAAGGGTTGACAATAAACAATATCTCACAATAATGACTCATTATTTGGAGAAAAAAAAAATCCAGCAAATGTCTTGGGAAAATGTCATCATGCATCTGGTGGTCAGCAAACTTGAAGTGGGATTCCTGTCTAGTTCTACTACATTCCATATCCAGTCTCACAAAGAATGGGATTGTGAGAAAACTCATTTTACCAGTGGGATGTTTGACTAAAATTTTTTCCACCACGATACTCCTACTATTCTCAAGACCTCTAAGACCTCATTTCTTTTAAATGAGTTCCGCAAAAAGTGTGCATTATTTTTAGCACCGTAAATGCCTTTACTTCAAGCTCTTAAAAAGCAACCTCTACCAGTTAATTATTTTAATGCCTACTCCATGCCAAGCAACTATAAATATTTTAGGCATATAATCTTCTTTAATCCTCACAGCCACCTTTGGCCTAAGCACTGTTCTTTTCTGGTTTCCTCTCAGTTAAAGAAATAGGCACACAACAGTTTTTAAAAAAACATGTTCTAGACCACACCTGTATATGGAGAATCTGAGATTTAGAGGGAGGGCAGTCTGACTCCAGAAACCACATATTAACATCTGGGCTATCTGACTTCTCTTTCTATGTAAGCCCTGTCCCTTCTCTTCCTACCTAGTGCCCTTGTTCTGCTGGTATACCTCAATCAGCATATCTTCTGTGTTAGCTTAAACAGTGTATTGCCTTTATTTTTAAACTGTTATTATTATTTTTTAACTCCCTTCAAGGAATTCTTTTCCAAATACAGCCCAGACTACCTTAGCAGAAAGTTCAGCAGACACTGCCCATTGAAGTGAAAGCAGGGATTTCACGTGGGCAGGTGGCCTCCTTCTGAAACCTGGATCAGGATGATGCAACAACTCTATGCCACACGTACCTGTTCCCCAAACACTGGTATTTAGTGTGACCTATATCTACAGAGCGATGGAGTTTAACTTGGTGAGCAGAACAAGTTAGGAGAAATTCATTGCATCTGGTCATGAATCCTCTCCTGGGCTTCAGGAATCGTGAGTCACTATTCTCTTTCTTAACTGGCGTGCATGAGCTTGGCCCTCCCTCTGAACCACCCAGTCTTTTTCTCTCACAGACTTATATTGTGAGTTTATTCTTTTTCTTCTGAATTTTTGTCCTTGCATTATTGTCATAGATTAACACAGATAAGCAAATGGGTATGAGCGAGTTAAAGTGATGGGTGTGCATGGGTAAATGTATTTGTATGCCTGATGCACACGCTGATATATATAGTCTGGCATATACTCCATAAATGTGATAAATGAATGGGAATAAGGATGTAAAATTCCTTTTCCATAACAAAAACATGGTAATAGAGCTAGGGAATTCCTCTCACTCTCTTCCTGGCTAACTAACTTCTCTATTTACTAGCCATGACTTGTTACATTTTTATCTTGATCTTCAAAATATTTCCATATTGATCCTTACAAATAGCTTTCATATTAGTCCCCTAAACTTTTCTCTCTCAATTTACCCTGGTATCCAATTTCAGATTCATCTTCCTAAAGCTCACTACCTAAGAACCTAGATATTATAGACAGAACAACACTGCCATGTGAATGAATGTATTTGGAGATAAGACTTTTAAGGAGGTAGTTAAGGTTCAAAGAAGTAACGAGGGGGCCCCCCATCCAATAGTATTGGTGCCATCATAAGAAAAGCAAGAGAAACAGTGCTTTTCTCTCCATGCCAGCACAGAGGAAAAGCCTTACTGTGAAGACACAGTAAGAAGGAAGGGGGCTATCAGCCAGGAAGGGAGTCCTCACACTAGGAAACAAATCAGCTGACACCTAGATATGGGATTTTGTGAACCAAATAACTTCTTATGGCATTTTCTTGTGGCAGCCCTAGCAGACTAATATATAAGGGTAACTCCCTATTTTTCTGACTCAGGACTCCTTAACACCCTCTACCAAATTCAGTCTCAGCATAATTACCCATCATCTCCAACCTCTCCCCACTTGGCATTGTCTGCACCAAACTCTTCCAGGGGTCCCTGAATACCTCTGTCTTTAATTCATGGTGACTCCCTGCTTCAAAACACACTGAAGCCAACTATTTTTCATCACCTCTGCTGCAATCACCCTGGTTCAAGCCTCCATTGCCTTCAAAGATGAGGTCAATAGCCTCCCAAGTGATCCCTGTGCCTTCACCCTTCAGTCTACTCTATTCCTAGCATAACTGCCATGGTGATTTTGTTAAAGTGTGTCCAGCTATCTTACCCCGCTGCCTGAAACCTTCCATGGGATTTCCATCTTCACAGGGTAGAAGACCATGTTCTTAAAATAGCCTCTAAAGCCCTACCCAAACTGCTCCCTCATTGTGTTTGTGATCTGCCCACCTGGTACTCATGTCCTTGCTCACTGCAGCTATGCTATCTCCTTGTAGCTTCTCCAAACAGATAGGCATATCCCTCCTCTGGTCATTGCACTTACTGTTCCTATGGCCAGAACACTATTTCCACTGAATAACCGGTGATTGATTCCTTTACTTCCTCAGGTCTTTGTGCATATATATCATCTTCTAAAAGACATAGTCTTTGACCATGCTACTGTAATTTACATCCACCCAACTTCTTATCTCACTTTCTGGCTTTAGTTTTCCACTGCCACTATGTAACATACTATGTATATTGCTTTTTTGCTTATTGTCATATCCTTCTGGAATATAAGCTCTCTAGGGGTAGGGAGTTCGTTTACTTTGTTCTTTCTTTATATGACTAGAACAGTTCCTGACACAAAGTGAGTGCTTCTTCAAAACAAATAAATCCCAGGGCCTCTGCTTTCCTGTCTAATATTATATTTCTAGTTCACTACCCCAAACCACAGTACTATCATGCCAGACCTGTTACATGGTTTTAGTTTTGTCTTTCCAGCCAGGTTGTAAGTTTCTTGAGGGAGAAAACAATACAGGGTTTCTTTTCCATAATGCACAATTCCTTGAAGAGCACTGGGCATGTGCTTGATTAGATTGATTGATTCTTGATTCTATCTAAAGTCAATCAGAGTCTTTCAAGGTGAGACTGCCTATTGGATAACTATAAAAATTTTCCAAAGGAGGCAATTGGGCAAAAGGTACACTTCCTTCTTGGATAGTGAGATCCATTGTGATAGAAATTTCCACAACTCAGAAAAAACAAGTGAGAGTCTTGTTTATTGGGAGTTTAAGGAAATATGGAGGCTGTATAGGAATCATTAATAATGATTCCTATAATAATGATATACAAGCATGGTCATAATTTTTATAATAGTTTGTCTCCTCATTCACCAAATAATCTGCTGAGGAGATGGAAAAGCCAGATCCAGGTGTATATCTAAATGCTAAGAGGTAAATTCTAAATCCTGGACAGAGTCTATAAAATTTAATGTAGTCTCTTTGGAAAACAGTTTGACAGTTTCTCAAAATGTTAACATAAAGCTTCCTGTATGAGCATACATTTCATTCCTACCTATCTACCTAACTATTCACATGTAAGTCTTTATGTGGACATATGTTTTCATATCTGTAAAGTACACTTCAGGGGAGGCAGGAGTAGAGGTTCACCATATTGAAACGGTAGCGGGGAATGGGGGAAAGTGTTGGGGGATGGAAATGGGAAAGGCAGTAGAATATATTGGACATAACTTTCCTATGTTCATATATGAATACACAACCAGTGTAACTCCAAAGTTAATGTACTTTTTCTGGTTGTATTAGAAAGTACAGAAAAGCTTTGAAGAGAAAATAATCAGCACCTAAGAAGAAATTAAAACTTAGTGTACTTCCTTCTGGTATTTTTTTTTCTTTTTGTTGTTTCAGTGCATGTGTTTTACGTAGTTGAGATCGTTCTCAGTAAGCAATTTTAAAATTTTATTTATTTTCACCAGGTGCAATGGCACATGCCTATAATCCCAGCAGCTTGGGAGGCTGAGGCAGGAGGATCATGAGTTCAAAGCCAACTTCAGCAACTTAGCAAGGCCCTAAGCAACTCAGTGAGACCTGTCTCTAAATAAAATATAAAAAAGGACTGGGGATGTGACTCAGTGGTTAAGTGCCCCTGACTCCAATCCCTAGTACCACCCCCCCAAAAAAATTTCTTTTCCACATTATTTATTGGTGCATTATAGTTGTACACAATGATGGGATTTTTATTGTTACATATTTGTACAAGCACACAATATACAATATAACAATATAATTTGGCCAGTATCACTCCCTAGCACTACCCCCCAACCCCCTGCCATCCCTTGGTTTTTTTTCCTCTACTGATCTCCCTTCGATTTTCATGAGATCCACCCCCACCTTTTCCTTTTTCCTCCCTCGCTTCCACATATGAGAGAAAAATATGTCCCTTGACCTTCTTTCTGAGTTTGACTTGTTTTACTCAACATAATGGTCTCTAGTTCCATACATTTTCCTGCAAACGATCTAATTTCATTTTTCTTTATGACTGAATAAAACTCCATTGTGCATATGTACCACATTTTCCTAATCCATTCATTGATTAATGGACACCCAGGCTGGTTCCATAGTTTCGCTATAGTGAATTGTGCTGTGATAAACATAGGTATGCGTGTTATCATTGTAGTACGATGACTTCAGTTCTTTAAGATAAATACTGAGGAGTGGTATAGCTGGGTCATATAGTGGTTCCAGGCCTCAGCAGGCAAGTTTATATCCTTATTTTCTGAACAAATTTTACGCTATAAGTATTTAAATTCATCATCGAAGCCTTTTAATAAATATCAATGGCTACATAATATTTTGTCATGGAAAAATATCATAATTCATTTAACCACCCTCCTTTTTGGATATTTTCATTTTATAATTACTGAATATCCTTTACAAAAAAAATTACAAAAGTTTTTTTTTTTTTTTTTTTTTTTTTTTTTTTTGCGGTACTGGGGATCGAACTCAGGGCCTTGTGCTTGTGAGGCAAGCACTCTACCAGTTGAGCTATATCCCCAGCCCTCAAAAGTTTCTTTTTCAATTTAGATTATTCCCCTGTTCTTAGTCTATTTTTCAAATCCTTAATTTGGAAACATGACCTTTGAAATAAGGACTTTCTTATCCTTAATTGGTGAAGTGAACCCTGTTTAAGTATAGAAAATCACTCATGATTTCAAATTATTCAGCATATGAGTTAGATCTAAATAAAGCTGTTGAAACTGTAAGAGGGAAGAAAGATAAAGAATTGACCATGAGGGGCTTCTCTTTAACATCCAGAACAGGGGGCCTATGAATATCTCCCCATGTTCAAAATCTCTACATCTGCTTACCAGTGACCCTAAGTTTTCAATACCAAAGACTGATTCCTTTGGGTCATTCCCTTGCTTCATTCTACTCTTAAAATACTCTGGGAGACTCAACTTAAAGGAATGATGGTCAAGCAAACTATGCCTCTTGGCTCTGGGGATTAGGGCATGGCCACTAAAGGCTGTGTAAAAACATTGAAAAACAAGAGGAGGAATTCACACACTGTATTACAACCAAATGGGAAAAACCTATGCAAAAAAAAAAAAAAAGAGTTTAGAAGAAATTAAATTAAAATGCTAACAGCAGTATAAAAGAGAGAATGATACTTTTTGCTAACAATTTGCATTTTAATGTTTCTTTGTCTGTCAAGAAATAACATTCTGTAGTTCTTAATGATGAATTATTCTAGAGAAACAACAGTACATCCAGTTCTGCTCATAGAACTTGCTTCATGAGACCTGGCTTTCTTCATGACAAAAGAAGTCTAAGGAATTATGGAAACACATGGGGCTATCAGTGCTTCTAGGGCAGAAAAGACAGAGCAGGGGTGGGGGAAAGAAAGGGAGCAGATAAACTCACCTTTTGTTTTTCTTGTTTAGAGTTCATATTTGTTTTTATCCATGTACCAAAAAAAAAAAAAAAAAAACAGTTTTTAAGATTATAGATATATAGAACAACCTGGTTTATCTTCTCTTGACCTCTTCTACTTCAAAATGTTTTCTTTATGAAGATACCAAATACCAGCTACTAATCTCCCTTTCTTAGACAACTTGTACTGGGTTAGGTGGAGTGAATTCAACCTTGTCTTATTTGCAATGAGAATAGCAAAATAAAATACAAATAACCACCTTTATCTAGACACCTTGACTAACTTAATGTGAAAGATAAATGTTAGCCTGTGCTCTGGCTCGCTACAGGTTCCATCCATATCAGGAAAGGTCTGTGCTGGTATGAGGTGATTTATTCAGTTCTGATTTGACAGGTGGTTTCACATCTGCTAAAAAAGAGCAGGTCGTTCAATGGGAGGGGTCTTGAACATAGTCTAGTTGAACTGTTATTTGAATTAAAGCCCAGAGAAGTGATAATCTATCCAAGGCTACATCAATGGCAGAGCCAAAATCTTATGCTGTCACCTGCCATGTAGCCCAGTGCCAGGCTTTTCTAAAGCAAACTTAAACCTGACTCTAGAAAGAGCTAAATGTGCCCTGTCCTATCTCATGATCCTTTGAAGCCAAACTGCTTCTTTAAAATTGGAACATTCACTCTGAATGGTTTCTGCAAAAAGTGTTAGCATGGTTTATGAAAATCCCCAAACAGACAGACTCTTCACAACTTAAAGATAGATGCAAGTCTTATTTCAAAGCCAGGATATAGTGTGACTATTTCAAATAAAATTTGTACCACTGGAAAATTGAATCTTTCATTATTCTAACCAAAGTCATGTTTACAGAATTATAAGAAATCATCTCTAATTCATGAGCTTAATCTGATTATTCAGGAAATATTTTCATACAGTAAAACATTCATTACTGTTTACATTTTCTAATTTCATACATTAGGTTAAAATGTGTTTCAGATATTTAAAAAAAGAGAAATGCATGCATGTGTATAATTATTTTGTGTACCATTTTAAAATGAAAGTTAAATATTTCTAAGGAGTCCACATGAGGAGTTTTAAAGGTGAATTGAATAATTTTTCATCACCATCCTATTTTTCATGAACTGAAGAATAAAGATGTCTGCTACTTTTATCATTTGAATTGTCCTCTCAGTGTATTTCAAAGGCAGGAAGACAAACTTGGAGAAATATCTAATGTAATGAATTCCAGAATAAATATTTGGAATAAAGCAAAGTAATTGAGGAAAGCAAGGCAGGGAAACTTAACAGTAATTGATAGCTGGGTTAGAGAAAGAGAGTTGCATTATTTGGAATTTTTAGCTTAGTTCCAAGAATGAGGCATCGGCCTGGCTTGGTATTGCTCTAGAAGTCAGAACTAGGAGGCCAGTGGGAGGGAGATATTGGACTATGGTGAAAAATAATTTCTTTCGATTACAGTTGAAGGTAGAGGAACGTGCTGCCCTGTTAATGGCAAGTTCCTGCTGCAGAGATTTTAAGCAATAGTTGTAAAAGTATCTAAATCGCTATGATTTGAGGAAAATAAGCTAACCATTACATCCACCCCCCACTCAACCCTGCTTCTTCCTAAGGCCAGCATGATGGTTACACATGACAAACCCTCCATTAATTTTTTTTTGAGTAAGTAAAGTCCTAAATATGGCTTAATGCTTATTGCTGCATAACAGTAAACTTGTGGAGATATAAGAAATTAAAATCAAAGTATGTAGTATCAAAAACCAATGAAACATTTATAATCCTTTTTAAGTTTTTAAGCATTCTGCTAACAATGAAAAATTTTTGACTTTTTTCTCCTCTGCATTGCTTTGAACTCAAGGCTGTGCAAGATATTAAATAAAAGCCTCATAGCAGAGTGCCTTCTGGACTACAAAAGAATCCATTTCTTTCACAACAAAATCATATTTAGTTTTAGGCCACTAAGAAAGCAGTCAACCCACAGCATCACATGATACAACTTAAGCTATTTGTAGGTAGGGATGATATTGTTACTACTGGGAAGAAAAAAACCATAGCTATAACCTGTGTGCATTTTCTAAAAGCAGCATTATTCCCCCAGTCATAGAGAAGGGACCAGTAAAACAGGTTCACTACTACACACAGACATACAGGTCATTCATATATTCTTAAATAAATAAATAGAGAAAATTGAGAAGAAATAAAAAGAAGCTAAGTTCTGAAATTCTCCCACAGTATGTGGAGGTCTTCACTATAAATTTTCATATTTGAAATAAGCAAACCAAATAGGCATTATGTTATATATTCACTTTGACTCCTGTTCCTTTTTCACTTTATGTTATATTCTGGTTGGGTCTTTGATGTTTTATAAAAAGAATTCTTTCCCCTACTTCATCCCCATGTGTCACCACTTTGAATATAAAGATTTGAAGGCATTTGTCCATCTGATTTGAATGTCATTGTTCGACATTACAGACTGAAGAATTTGCAAATTCCTTAAAGAGGAATTTAAGAAAGTCTTAAACGTTTCATAAGTCATATCCTATTCAATGTCCTATTTTCAGTCTATTTTCCAGAGCAGACAAATTCCCCAGAGTTATGCAGCGTTCCAGAGCATCCTCCTTTTTATTTAATTATTTTGGAGGATGAAAAGCTTTTTCATAGCACCCCCACAAAATCTGTTATACCAAGCACCACAAGAAGTCACACATAGCATTGAGCCCAACACAATGCCTGTGATTGTCACGCTCCTCCTCAGCATCCTGTCTCTCCATTCTTTGGGCTTGTCATCTGTACACGTTATCTCTTCTGAATGCAGGCTTAACACTAACACCCAGTCATCACACACATCTTCCTGAGGCAACCCCCAGGAGTTGGAGAGTTGTTCTTTCAGCATACCCTACCTTGGAAGACAGAAGATTAAATTGTCTTTGATCACATATGAGCCAGGTCTGGTGTGAGATGGTGGCGGGGGGGCACCTTACTTGCAAATCACTAACAACTACTCTCAAGCTAAAACTGTCCATCGTGGCAGCTACCTCCCATTAGACAACAGACTTCAGGACTACATTCAGCTATACTTTTGTCAAAGAATTTTATCCAGAAACTTCCCAAGAAAGTATGCTGCTCATAGACTTTCTGTGGAGAGCCATTAGTGTGTGCGTGTGTGTGTGTGCGCGCACTCACTTTTGTGGTTTTGGGGAAACCTGTTTTAAAAATGTTTCTCACTGATCTTATTTCTTCTGTGCTGCTATGGCGCAGGTTAGGACTCGGATCACTGATTTGTCCCAGTATTGAGGGAAAGCCAGGTCTCAAGTGAGATAAACCTCCCCAGCATGTCTGAGGGACTTCACCAGTTTCTCTCCCACAGTCCTATGAACCCTGGTAAATGACTACACCCCCCTTAGCTGCCAGAAAGATCAGACTCATGTTTGTGGCCCCTCTCTAGCAAGTATGTAGGACTTTGAGACAAATGTACTAATCTCATGGCTTGTCTAATTTTTTCCACTGTATTAATTTGTGATAACTATTATAAGAATGTCATATATTTTTAAAACAACCTAATATTCTTTCCAGAAGTGGTAGGCAATAAATAATTTTAAATAAACTTCTCATACCATATAGCATAGAAAGAGTTCTGATTGATTTTTCTCATCTTGAAGAAGCATTTTTATTCATTGGTATTTAAACGTCAAATAGACTACCACTATTTGGAAGTTGCCTTTATTTATTTACTTAATTTTATTTTATCTTGGCACTGGGAATTGAACTCAGGGACACTTCACCACTGAGCCATATCATATCCCCAGTCACTTCTGTTTTTTATTTTGAAACAGGGGCTCACTAAGTTGCCAAGGCTGGCCTCAAATTTGTGATCCTCCTGCCTCAGCCTCCTGTTTTACTGGTAATAGAGGCATGTGCTACCACACTTGGCACAAGGAAGTTGACCGTATTTAAAATCCATTATCTTCCTTGCAATTCCTTCCCTGCTTCTTGTAGCAGAATTGAAAAGATGATCAGGACAGACAATGTTAAAAAGAAAAAGGGGAGAATATTAAATGTACAAACTCAAATTCACTTAAGTTTATTCATAAATGTCAGATATATTTAAAAGAATATGCACATTGTTTTACTGAGCTAAGATTGTATTATTCTGAATGAACTCCTATAATTCTAACAAGTAGATAGGTGCTAGAGGCTAAGCAGATATGATACAGTATCTATTTAATAAATTAAAGACACTAAATTATCTTAAACATATGGAAGACATATATATAACATAGGTTATATCCCATACACAATTTGATGTCAATTAAACAGTTTAATTGCCTGGAAAGTTTAGGGCAATATTTTGTTTGGTGGATGTTTAAGAGTCTAGCTCTGTTTTTGGTTAGGATGTGACTGAGATGTTCAGTGGAGTCAGGGGAAAGAGTTAACAAGTCACTGTTCATCTTTGGTGGCAAAACAAAAAAATGGTGAAAAGCTCATCTCATCAGACAAGTTTAGTATAGAATAGAAATTCTTTTGTAAGATAATCTGCTACCAAAGTTGTGATTGAAGAGAATTTATTTCACTAGATCAACAGAATAGTATTATCCAAGACAGTAACAGTTATCCTTTGTATATAGAAGCCAACAGTTCTTTTTTTCTTCTTTCTTTTTTTTTTTTTGGTGGGGGGGTACTGGAGATTGAACTCAAGGGCACCTGACCACTGAGCCACATTCCCAGCTCTAATTTATATTTTATTTAGAAACAGAGTCTCATAGAGTTGCTTAGTGCCTCTCTTTTGCCGAGGCTGACTTTGAACTCGCAATCCTCCTGCCTCAGCTTCCCGAGCTGCTAGGATTACAGGTGTGCGCCACCACGCCCAGCATTAAGCAACATTTCTTTTTTTGTTTGTTTGTTTTAGTTGTAGGTGGACATAATACCTTCATTTTATTTTTATGTGGTGCTGAGAATTAAAACCAGTGCCTCTGCTGAGAATCGAACCCAGAACCTCACATATGCTAGGTGAGTGCTCCACCACTAAGCCACAACCCCAGTCCCTAAGCCAACATTTCTTATAACATATACACATATACATTTTTTTACAATACACTCATATATATTATATATTTCCATGAACTCAGATATATAATTAACATATCTTTACTTCTATTGATAAATGCAGAGAAACTTAAATAAATAGAGTGAGAGTCTGATGGAGAATAAAAACTGAAGGTTAATCTCAATCTTTCTCCACCATAGCCAACTTTACTAGCTGAATTGAATGATGAGGACCTGGAGAGATTTAATTTAAAATGAGCTATTTGTTGACTCTCTTCAACTACTTTGAAACATTTATAGTCTTTACAATCCTTTGAGTAACTGTAATCTATCTGGTTCACATTGGGTACATGTAACAAAGCTAAAACTAGAATATATTAATCTTGAATATTGTTGCTTTCTGTTCTTGACTAACTATCCGTCTGCAGGGAGCATATTTTGATTTTCCACATTACTCTTTCTTACCAAACACTTTTTTTCCAGCTTCACTCTGGTTTTCTATGATTTATCTGATCCAACTACTTTAGTTTTCCTCTCATTTCTTGCATAGGGTAAAAAGTTTTGTCAGGCAGGACACGGTGGTGCACGCCAGTAATCCAAGTGATTTGGGAGGCTAGGGAAAGAGGATTGCAACTTCAAGACCAGCCTCAGCAATTTAGTGAGGCCCTAAGCAACTTAGAGAAACCCTGTCCCCAAAAATAAAAAGGTTGGTGACATAGCTCAGTTATAAAGTGCCCTTGGGTTCAATCCCCAGTACCAAAAGAGGAAAAAAAATAAATAAAAGCTTTGTCAGTTGTGTGAATAAACATTGTGCAATTTTTTTTCGATTTCACAAATAAATTCTCTATAATCTTACCTTAATATCTATTACAAACTTTGCTAAAAGTAAAACAAACAGCTTAACAAAGTGCTTGAAGTGCAATGCTCAGTATCCTTCATGCAGTTTGATTCACTCTAATTTTATTAGCAACAAAATTTTACGCAAAATTTCAACTTCTATTTCTCAATAATCTCTAGTTGTTCTTTCATCCAGAAAGAACCTGCATTTTCTTTCAATAAAAAGGCAGCATTTTGTTGGGTCTAATTAGTTTGGCACAACCCATTAGCTCCACTAACAATAGACTAATTGTCAGTGAAATTAGCCTTTTATCTGTCACTCTTCCCCTCCTCCATTTTCTAGCTGACGGTAGTGGCAAGAGCAGGCTCTGCTGGCTTGAGATACAAGATTCCATCCCTCTGAGCCTCAGTTTTCTCATTCGCAGAACAAGTACAGCGATACACACATTTTAGGGTTGCTGGGAAAATGGGTCCAATTCCTTCAATAGCGTCAGCACTCAATAAATGTGAATTTCTCTACCCTCAAAGAAGCTTATAGGGGTACTGGGGTTGTGGCTCAGTGGTAGATCACTTGCCTGGCATATGTGAGGCACAAGGTTTGATTCTCAGCACCACATGTAAATAAATAAATAAATGAATAAATAAATAAAGGTCTATCAACATCTAAAAAATATTTTTTAAAAACATTTTTTTCTGTTTGTTTTACAGAAGACACTTGTAGGGAATTATACAAGCAAAGCCAAGACACTGAGAAGCAAGAAGTTACTCTTAGTTTTTCACAATATATGTGTTTTTTAAAAAAACCACTCTCCTGAACAACTTTCAAAAATTTGTTCAAACTGGAACTTGGAAAAGACAGCTTTTAAATCTGACCCCTCACTTAAGAGTAACATCCAATTTAACATCACAATTATAATACATTCATTTTCAAAGCACTTTGTACTATTCCTTTGTAGTATTTACCAAGAGGGTGATTAAATGCCTTTGGGCCCTGGTAGTTGATGAGTTCTATCTGGAAGGGAGGGACTGGGTCTTGGCCACCTTTAAATCCCCCAATGACATACAGTGGGTGATTTTATAAACATTGGGAAGTCAATGAGTGACTGTTTCTTTTTAACACAGCCTGTTTCTTTTTAATGCAGTGCTTTTAAAAGACTGTAAATTAATCCTTTTTTGGGGGTGGGTACTGGGGATTGAACTCAGGGGCACTCAACCACTGAGCCATACCCCCAGCCCTATTTTGTATTGTTTTTTAGAGACAGGGTCTCACTGAGTTGCTCAACACCTCACTTTTGCTGAGGCTGGCTTTGAACTCGGGATCCTCCTGCCTCAGCCTCCCAAACTGCTGGGATTATAGGCATGCACCACCACACCCAGCAGGTGAATCCATTTTTAAACCATTTTATTTATCTCCCAGGGACTTTTGGTGAAAAAATTGCTAATGCTTTCTCCCCATTTCAGACTGCTCTTCACTTGGCCTTATCTCATTAAAAGAATCTATTGATCTCCTTCATGCTCTGTAAATACATGTTTTACTACTTGGAGGAGATAGGCTAAGAAGCAGAGGCTTCTCTCTGAAGAAAGGCCATCACAGGATCGTTTTATTAAATGAAAGTTTTACCATGTGAAAAATTGGTCTTCACATTTTTGCATAGTGATATTTCTATATATTTTCTTGTAGTAATGTGTGGTAATTTTGGTAAAAAGACAGCATTTTGCACCTGTTGCAACCTCATTTAAAAAAATGTGCACTGATGTTTCCTCAAGACATTCAGTAAGTGTTCTTAAATTCTTAAAACATTTTCATAAAAGAGCAAGAAAACATAGTTTTAGGCAAATTCCATTTTAGTTTCTTATTCTAAGCCAAAAATCTATTAGTTACAACTACTCTTAATTTCCATTTGTCTTTTAACTAAAAGTGCATTGGAAAATCCATCTCAAAATCCATCAGTAGAAAAGGGGAAAGGATTTAATATTTCCATGAAACTGGGGACTGGGAATGGAAATGTTGTAATGAATTTAAAATCTCCAACTGCTTTTTTCCTAAAGGTGGGGGCTGGAGGGGGTTGGGGAGAAGAGAACTTTCTGCAAGAATTATTGTGATGTGATCTTTTGGCAAAGGCAAGATCTTTTGTGATTGTTTTTCAGACCTGAATGGGTTGGGATAAGGACCCATGGGGATGGAACATACGCAGACTAAACCTGGGCTTTTTATATTGCGCAGGAATCTCTGAAGAACATGAGATACTTTTGCTTTGCGAAACACAGTTTGAAAAACACTCTTCTAAATCTGAATATAAGTAGTTCCCATCTTACCCCAGCCCTTAAAGCAAGGCTCTCTATGTACTTAAGAATCACCTTGGCATCTGTGAAGGGTGCACGTTCAGTAGGTGTGGGGCTGGGCTCAGGCGCTGCACGTTAACCGGCATGCTTTGAAAAATGGTGATGTTAACATAGAAGAAGGCAACTGGTTTTAACTGACCTCTGCCATTTTCCTGGTTTTTCTTCTAATGAGTCAATGCCTCACATGACTTTCCCACACATTCTGCATCTGTTTCTCATCAAGATCCTATCCAGGGGAGGTCCATGATAGGTTGTGGTCTCTCCTACTCCCAACCTGGTCCTCACTCCATGGTCCTACCCTGCACTTCCCTTTAAAGCCCATTTGCTTACCATAACCTTAAAATATGTGTTGTTATTGTTTTGTGCCTGTGTGTTCGGCAACAGGGGTAGAATCCAGAGGTGCTCTACCACTGAGCTACATCCCCAGCCCTTTTGATTTTTTATTTTAAGCTGGTCTCAAACTTTCAATCCTCCTAACTCAGCCTCCTGAATAGTTGAGATTACAGACCTGCACCACCCACACCCAGCTCAGAATGGTCCTCCATTTCATTCGTTCATTCATCTACAAGCTTGCCATTAATATTTCCCCAGTCATTTCATCCTGGACCTCTGTGAAGATAAGAATGCATCCAGGGTGAGGTAACCATGGAAGCCACATCCATGTGGGACAATATAGGAACTGAGGTGTTAGAGAGGATTTAGATGGTCTGTGATGTTATCACTGAGGGGATGGATGTTTGGTGGAAGTTGGCTTAGAATCATTCTGTGCAGTTCTATGACTCCTAAACAGAGCAGCTTAACAGAAATTACACAAAAGCAGATTTTGACTAAGTACAAAGAAAAACTTCCCAAGAAAAGACAGCCTTACAAAGTTATAAAAATCTAGTCACTAAGACTGTTTAAGCAGAAGCTGGAGAATTTTCTATTTCACGAAGGAAGACATTCTCTTAGTAAGGGTCAGAAGATATTCCTTTGTTTGAAATTCAGTGAACGTTTATGGAGCAGCCACTCTGCAATGGTGCCCCAAACAATGGTGATGCAAAGACAAATAGGATGTTTCATGTTCTGGGGCCTCAAAGTCCAGCAGATTTGTTTGGACGTTGAACAAATATACTGCAATATAGTTTATTGACTGCAATAGAAGATAGCTGGCATCTATCGCATGTGAATGAGCAAGCTCCAGAGGTTGTGCCTCTCAAACTCTGAGCTGTCCTAGGTAACACAAAGTGGGGCAGCAACAATCTCCTTGCAGCCCCCAACCCTCACCCAAGCTGCAGGTTTGGAAGCAAAATATGTATTGTTGTTGTTGTTGTTTCCTAACTGAAATTTTGTGTCTTTTTATTTTTTTACTTTTTAATTGATTTTTTAAATTTGTTCTAATTTGTTGTAAGTGACAATAGAGCATTTGCCATGAAATAACAGAAAACTGGAATAAGGATGAAGTGATTTCATCTATGTAAGGAGCAGAGAACAGTTGCCCAGCACGTGGCAAACAATCATTAAATATTTAATGTGGCTATTATTTTCCTACTACTTATAATTGATATAAACATTATTTTTAAAAGCATTATATATTATGAGCTATATCAAGTTATTCAACTTTATCATCCCATGAGCTGTCTGCTCACATTTTCTGCCTTTTTCACATGCCTTTTTCCTCCTTCTTCTTTCCATTGTCTGCATAGCTCATGACCTCACGGGGTATATTGGCAAGGAGCTAAGTATTTCACATTTACCATTTACCTGACCTAGACTATTGCAGTAATCACTTTCCTGGTCAAGCCACTTGGAGCTTATTCTTTCTGATCCATTCTCTTACATAGCTACCAAATATATATACATATATGCATGTATAATACATATATACACATATAAACATTTATAGATTTATATAAATATCAATTTTTTATTTACCTATATGTGGTGCTGGGAATTGAACCCAGTGCCTCACACATGCAAGGCAAGCACTCTGCCTCTGAGCCACAACCCCAGCCCTAAATATCAATTTTTTAAATTCAAATCTGACAATACACTCTCCTACTTTAAATCTTTCAGTGGCTTCCACCATTCTTAGAGTACAATCTCCAACCCTAACCTTGCTTCACACCCTCTGTGGTCTGCCCTTCACTCACCTCCCCAGTCTTATCACCTTAGCTCACTGTGCCCCAACCAGCCTGGCCTGCCTGTACTTCCTCTCTTGAATGCTTCTAGGTCCTGGAACACTCTGTTCTCTCTCTGGTCCTGAGGCTCTTTGAAGAGCCTTTCAACTGGGTTAACTCCTCCCTATCTTTCAGGCACCATCTTAAGTTTCACTTTCTCATAGCAGACCGAATGCTCTATAGCATTTCTTAAATGATAAATAAAAGATAATAGCAACAATCACTCTTGGTGTCATATGACCTATAGGTTTGAACAAATATATAATGACATACATCCACCATTATAGTACCATACAGCACAATTTCACCACCCTAAAAAACTCCCACACTCTGCGTGTCCATCTCTACCTCCCCCCCACTCCTAGCAACTACTAATCATCTTCCTTCCTTCATAGCTGTGCCTTTTCCAGAATGTCCTTGAGTTAGAACCATACGGTATGAAAGACTCCTAGTTTTAACTAAACTCATCTCTTCCTGGACTTTATGCCAATAAACTTTTTTTTTAAACCAGCAGACATCATCCTAGTCCTCAAAGAGTTCATCATTAACTAGTGCAGAATCCAACAAGAAAGAAGAAAGAGAGGAAGAGGGAGAAGGAGTGGAAGAAAAAGAAGGAGAAAGGGGAGGTGGAGAGAGGAAAAGAACCGTAAACTGTGTAGCAGCTTATCCTGGCAGGGGTACAAAGAGGTAGATGGATCAAGGAGACTTTCTTGAAGGAGCTGGAACCTCAACTGGGGTTTTAAAATGAGTAGGATTTAACCAGTTGAAGATGTTTTCGCTTTGTTTCTAAGCAAAGAAAATAACACAAGGAATAATATGGGAGTTAGAAAATATATAAACATTTTCTGGGGTACTGGGGTTCGAACTCAGAGGCACAACATCCCAGGCCTTTTTATTTTTTATTTTAAGACAGGGTCCAACCAGCCTCAAAGTTGCCATCCTCTTGCCTTAACCTCCCAAATCACTGGGATTACAGGCCTGTAGAGCCACACTGGTAAGTAACATCTTTAAAAACCAGGAACTGTGCTAAGTGCTCTGTTAAGTTTGTTACCTTTAGCCCTCACAACCACCTTGGCACAGAGAAGTCACTAAGCTCATAAGAAACAAGCTGGGATTTAGACCCAGCGACTTTAGGAAAGAGGTATTTAGCAGTTGCCCTAAAAGCAGAATCTTCAAAATCTGTTGTATTTCAGGTGAAGTTAAATTGACCTAGAACAAGGGCAGAGGGATTGAGAAAAGTGAACAGATTTAAGGACTATTAAGAAAATAGAGTAAAAGAAGTTGGTGGAGAAAGAAGTAAGAGAGCATCATCGGTCAGGATGCTTTGAACAGCAAGGAAAAAGAGGACTCAACTATAAAGGGCAAAAAACAGGAGCAGGGCAGCTGGGAAAAGATTTGGGGCCTCTAAGACATCATTAAGGGTCATCCTCAGCATGCTGGTGCTGGGCAAGAGTACAAGCAGGCCAGGGACCATAGGGACCCTTCTTTACACACATGCAATGTGGACCCCCCAGTGCATCTCCTCCTGCATGCAGCCACCTCTGGGGTCCAGGGATGGGCATGTCAACCAGCCATGTGGGCCCCCACCAGAGGATAGTTGTGAAGGGTCACTCTCAGGGCCCTGGGGGCTCTGGCAAAGAGCTAGGGAGTTTGGAGAACAGGGTGCTCTGAGAATAGTATGGAAGAAAGCTACAAGCTCTGGAAGGAAATGTCCCCTCTATACCAAACTCTACAACAAGGAGCACCAAGGAGTCCTTCTGTTACATCCTCAGAATTCTACCCACCTTCTCATTCCCTGCTGGCTCTTCAGGCCCTCACAGCCAGGTGGAGCCACATGTCCTGGTCATAGATGCAAAAGTAGCTGGGAGAGCAAATGTCATCTTTTTAACCCTGCAGAGGAAGAGGCAGTAAAGAGTAAGGGGTGGAATATGAGATAGATGGTAGACTGGACACCAACCGTCACTGCTACGGAGTCAAAAGTCACACTTAGAAGTTTCTTTAGAATGTAATGTATAAAAACATGTCTACCATATTACCCAGATATCCCCCTTCTAAAAATTTAACCAAGAGAAATAACAGTATATGTTCATACAAAGGCTTGTGCATGAAATACTAATTTTATTTGCAATAGCCCAAAACTGGAAAAAATCCAATGGTCATGAATGAATGAACAAATTAGGTTATGTCCATACAGTAGCTTGATACTCCTTAATAAAATTAATGTACTATTAATACACACAATTATGCTTAGTGCAAAAATCAGACAAAAAGGATTATATGCTATATCATTCCATTTATATAAAATTGTAAAAACAGAGAAATATCTTCATTACCATGTTGATTTCAGCACTATTCACAATAGCCAAGAATCAACTTAAGTGTCCTTCAATGAATGAATGGATAAAGAATATGTGGTACATATATACAATGGAATACTATTCAGTCATTAAAACAGAATGAAATTCTGTCACTTGCAGTAACACAGATGGAACTAGAGAATATTATGCTAAATGAAATCAATCAGGCACAGAAAGACAAATGTCACGTGTTTCCACTCATTTGTGGGAGCTAAAAATGTTGATTTCATAGAAATAAAAAGTAGAATAGTGGTCACTAGAGAGAGGCTAAAAAGGGAAAAATGGGGAGCAAGGGTAAAAGGGAACTACATAAAAGTAACCAAAATACATTTAGATTAGAGGAATAAGAATCAAGATATTGTATGGATATAGCCTAACTAGTGGGGTGACTATAGTTTATAACAATTTTATATATTTATAAAGAAATAAAAGAAGAGAGATAAAGATTCCCAACACAAAGAAATGATAAGTTTTAAAGAGGTGGAAATGCTAATTTCGCTGATTTGATTATTGCACTTGTATATATGTGTTGAATTATCACAATATACCCTACAAATATGTACAATGATTTTGTATCAAACATTTAAATAATTCTACAAACTCAGAATTATTCTGTACTGACAGAAAAGCAGATCAGTAAATATGTGCAACTTACTGAGGTGCGTCAAGTATGCTTCAATAAAGTTGTTTAAAAATAAAACAAAATATATTGCCTGAGTGATTCTTATTTGGGTAATTTGATGGTTCATCAAAATGGGAGACCACAGGTCTGGAGGAAAATTATGAGTTTGGGGCAACCATAGAATATCCAACTAGAAATGTCAATAAATATGGGGGTATAGAGTTTCTCAAAGGAGGAATACCTGGGCTGGAGCCTGTTTTGTTTACATGTTTGTTGACTGGGGATTGAATTCATGCCAACGCTTTTTATCTTTTATTTTGAGTTAGGGTTTTACTAAGTTGCTGAGACTGGCCTTGAACCTGTGATCCTCCTGCCTCAGTCTCCTGAGTCACTGGGATTACAGGTGTGTAGCACCACACCGACTTGGAGTCATTCTTTTACATTGAATTTTGTGACATCAACCATTAAGGTAGAATAATGAAGACAGAAACCAGACTGTAGTCAACTAAAGAAGCAAAGAAATGTAGAGAGAAAAATAGGCAGTTACTTTGGTTTCTTCTGTTGTAACTCCTGGGTTCATATGCAAGGGACATGTGCTCAGGAATTGAAGGCAGGTAAGACAACATGCTATGCTTATTGGGAGGGCATCTGCTGCTGACCTAAAAAGATTTTAAGAAGAGGGAATAATATGATCATTATCTTATTCTTTAAAAACAGGAGCTCAATACACTCATTAGGAGTCTGGTGCACTCATGGTTCAACTTCAACAGTTATCAACTGATATAGCCCATCTTCCTTCATCTATCCCACCAGTCTCCAACTCCCCATCCAGATGAATTTGAAGCAAATTCTAGATTCTTTCAAAAAATATTTATAATTACTTTACCATTACTCAAACTAAATAAAAATTAACAACTCCTTAATATCTTCCAGGATTTAGTTGGTGTAGCACCAGACTGTTGACCCCACCTACAGAGCGGTTATAGGTAGCATCCTTTGGAAGAAAAGAACAGAGATTCACACTGACATGCGCATTGGCCCCTCACTGCAGTACTGTCATGAGTGCCTCCCCAAAGCCGATGAGCCCTGGGCACAAAACAGGGCCATACCTAAAACCCTGGGTGATCAGAAAGCTCAAGTCCCAGAGCTTGACCTGTGGCAAGTCCAGAGCTGCAGTCTCGGCAGGATTTATCCAACCTACTCATTCATTAAGTATTTGCTAAGCACTTCCTTTGTGCCAGGCACTGTTTAAGGCATTGGCATATAGAAGCTGGCAAACCAGACAAGGTCCTTGGCTTCTCAGAGCTTTTAGCCTACTCTCATTGCCTCCTAGGGAGAATCCATACCTCATTCCTCCCATTTTAGCTCACATGACATTATCCTATATTCCAATTTGCCAATTTGTAGTCTTTTTTCTTTTTTTTTTTTTGGTACTAGGGATTGAACCCAGGGGCATTTAACCACGAGCTACATCCTAGTCTTTTTAGATTTTGAGTTTGAGACATGGTCTTGTTAAGTTCCTTAGGGTCTTGCTAAGTTGCTGAGGCTGGCCTTGAGCTTGCAATCCTTCTGCCTCAGCTTCCTGAATTGCTGGAATTACAGGTATCCACTACCATGCCTCAAATTACATTCACTGTTAAACAATTAATGATATTAAAGAAATTTTTTAAAAAGTTTCATCTAAAATTGCCACGTTTTTCTCATAATTGTATTTTTTCACATTTTCTTTTAGAGTTTGGTTTCATATTAAAATCAGAAGCAATCTATATGTTCATCAGTATGGAATCATTATATTTATACAACCATTAAAGATGATGAAGTAGATCTGAATATGTATACACATTACAAATGTGTATATATACTCAAAGTTTGCTGAAGTCAGGGGTCTCAAACTTCAGCATGCCTCAGAATTGTGAAAGGCTTGGAGCTAGTGATGTAGCTCAGCGGTAGAGCATTTGCCTAGCCTATGTGAGGTCCTGAGTTCTGTCTCCAACACTGGTGGGGGGGGGGCGGATAAAAAGTCTTATCTGGAGGGTTTGTGGATGGTCTTCATACCAAAAAGGTCTATGGTGGGACCTGACATTGCAATTTAACCCAGGCAATGCCAATGCTGATAGTTTGGGAACTACACTCTGAGAATCATTGCCTGCTGATCTGATTCTATTAAGGACAAGGTTTATTCACTTTGATTTTGAGGAGCTGGGGACTGAACCCAGGGTCTCACACATGCTAGGAAAGTGCTCTACCACTGAGCTACATCCCCAACCAATGAAGGCATGTTTCAGAGTCTTTATTGCTTTGTGCTAAGTGTAGTGTTTTAAAGCAAATGCCTATTTATTTATAAGTACCAAAGTAGGCCAGGAGCTGAGTTTGGAGTAGAAGCAAAAGGTACCTCACCCTGCATAATGATAAAAAAAAAAAAGGAGCATATTTTGAATTCTGAGGAAAATTGGGGGAGAGAAAAAAAGAGGTGAGAAAAAAATGACTAGTGAAAAATGGTCAAGGGAACTTGAGAACAAACTGAAATATTCAATTTTAAGTTATTCGTTCTCCTATACTACCAATAGTTGTCTTGAAATATTTGGATATTACTTTGTCAATAGTATTTGGGGGAGTAGGGGAATCAGATATGTCCGATATAGAATGATGTGGTACAGAAAGGGGGATACAAGGGTCAGATCAGAGCCAGGATCAAAGAATTCAGCCAAAGAGAATGATAAAATCAAAATTGACTGGGAGAAATGCAAACCCTGAAAGTGTCTGGGAGGAAAGATGAGAGATAGTGCTCAGAGCTATTTGTGCTTAATATTATGAAAACGGGTGTGTCCAGAATGCTTGGCGATACCATCAGCTGGTACTCAGCTGGAGGTTGATATTGAGCATCAACAACAAGGCCAAGTGTGACAACGTGTGTATGTTGCAAACAGTGGAGGCAGAGTCATGATTGTGGCAGAGAATTGAGACAGAACATCATTAACAGAATACTTAACCCCAGAACAGAGTCCCGCCCAAACCATGATAAGTTTAAATTGTTGATGTTTAGTTAGAGAAAACAACTCCCTCATCCCAGCTATGGTCAACAACTATGTGGCTCCAAACAATAAGATTGTATCTTTAGGTACAATCTGTAGCTTGGTGCCAAGTGGCATTAATGGCCAAACATAATACCAGTAATGTAAGGAGAAGCAATCGTGATAACAGAGCTCTCTCTTTTTTAAAAATTATTTATTTATTTTTTTAATTTTTTACAGACTGCATTTTGATTCATTGTACACAAGTGGGGTACATCATTTCGTTTCTATGGTTGTACATGATGTAGATTCATACCATTTGTGTAATCATACATATGCATAATAAATTAGCATGGGCTGTGAAATCCACCACTGCTTAACATTCTGAAAAGTATTGCCTTTGCATAAAAATTTTCATTTCCACTAGCAATACAATAACTTAACCTTTTGTGGAAGACAGAATGAGAATAATGAGCACCCCTCCAAAGCTTCCTTCAGTTGGACTGATTCAAAACCTATGCCTGTTCTTAATGACTCTGAGAAAAAAATTGATGCAGTTCATGGTGGTACATGCACCTGATTCAAAGAGAACTTGTTTAACAAGACAACCATGCTCTTTATAGGTTTTTCTAATTGCAAAAGTATACCCATCTAGGTTTCAAGCAAATGAGTGCAGCAACAAGGTCTAGTTGGCGAGCAGCAACCACAAAGGAGATGCCAAACTTAACCCAATTAAAGGGAATGAAACTACAGTGAGTTGTATAAGCTCCAGGTGTCTTAGGAAAAACTGTGGGGAATCTGGTGATAATGTGTTCAGTAAGACTTTCCAATGGCATAGCTGCTCTGAACCCAGGTCCCTATATTTCTAGAAAGGACAGGCAATTCCCTCTCCATAACGGAGTCTTTGGCAAGATCAGCTATATGAGAGCTGGAATGTTGAAGGAATCCTGGCTTATTTGGTAATTTTGACAAAACACCTCACAAAAAAAATCATGAGAAAAACTTTTATTGATTATTGCAATGTTATGCCATGCTTCATCCATTCACTCATTTATTCACTCATTAATCCTGTTGTACACTCCAAAGTATCCTAAGGTATGTATCCTCAACCTTCTGATATGATGTAACCCTTGGATCTTAGTGTCCTGTGAATAATCCAGATCATCTGATATCAGGTGATGTGACCCTGTGGCATAAATTCTGGGCTTCCATTCAGCAGCATTTAAAATAGTATGCTCTTTCAAGGTGGTCTTTCCTCATCCAGAATCCACACTCCACATCTTAAGATCTGTGACTCACCACATCTTCCAAGATGTTAGCACGCCTGAAACATCTACACTTCTTACAGAACATGCACTCCTTTTTCTCAGCTGTCTCCATCAGTCAGTGTTTCTACCTACGCATGAACTGAACAACCTTTAAGGAACACATGGTCTCACTAATTGAGTCCCTTCTTAAGTGTCAAATTTTAATTGCTCAGGTGCCACTATTGCAGGATCGTGAACTCCACAAATCTGGTGATCCCTTAACATATCATCTAACTCACCCCAGCTGTAGCATTGAAACAGCCATCAGAGCTCTGCAAGATGGAGTACAGTGCCCTCACTAGGGAATGAATTTCTATTTTGAAATTCGAATCTCTAACTACTTACTGACCAGTGGTGGTGATTAGTAAGTGTCATGACACATCATCTTTCAATGAGCTCCAGACTTGCTTTACAGCTGCCTACTTGGATATCTTAGGGCATCTCAATGTGTCCCAAACTGAACACTGGATTTATTACCTTTCTCCCAAACCTCTAGGTTTTTGCTCAGGCTGAAAACCTAGAGGTGATATTGAATCTTCTCTTTCCCTCACATTCAAATTATCATCATGTCCTTTTGTTTCTATCTACAAAATATATCACAAACATGAAAGCCTGTTCTCTCTTACCTTGATGACTCCAATAGCCTTCTAGCTAGCTTTCCCTTTCCTACCCCTGTTCTCCTATATCTAAAATTTAACCAGAGTGATCTTTCTGAAACATAAGTCAGATCATGTCACTCTTCTGCTCAGATCCTACCATGTTTTCTCATCACATTGACAATACAATCCAAACTACCCTTCCCTTGGACTGGGGATATAGCTCAGTGTCAGAGCACTTGCTTAGCACACATGAGGCCCTGGGTTCAATTCCCAGTGCTGCAAACAAACAAATGCCAAGCTGTAGCCTGCAAGGCTCTGCATAGCTTTGTGGCCATAGGGGTTTGGCTTTCTTCCTAGTCTGTTCTAACCTGACTACCTTATTGTTCGATACTCTCCAAGTTACTGCCATCTCAGGACCATTGCACTTACTATTCTTTCTATCTGGAACATAGTTTTTCCCTACTTGTTTGCCTAGCTAACTACCTCACTCCTTTCAGGGTTCTGCTTAAATGTCACTTTTTTAGTGAGGCCATTCCTGACTATCTAAAATAGCCTTCGGACATTTTTTATCCTTTTGCCATGCTTAATTTTTATTCAGAGGAGATTATCACTTCTGACTTATTTAACTGTGATTTACCAATGGTGCTAAAGGTGAATTTTTATGACCTAATGTTGTCCAACTTTGTGCATAATATCCCTGCATATTTTCCCTCTGAATATAGCATGTTACCCTTAGAATGTAATTTTCCCCTGGCAATGTACTTTAATGTTTTTAAAACTGTATCCAAACTAATCACATCAGCTTATAATTTCAGGAACACAAAACTGAAAAAAAAAATCCATCTAGATCTTAAGAAGGAATAAGAGAAACAGCACTTATGGGGATCACAGATTCCCATAACTTGCAAACATCTTTCCTCCGCAGCAAGCAGTAGAATTGCAAAATGTTATACATCAAAGGTTGCCACAGGGTCCGGGGTGGAGTAGGCAAGGACTCAGGACTAAGTTACACCACTGAAAGTACTGCAGTGTTATCAAATTTGGACCCATGGAACTTGACCTCAGTGAGAACAAGGACACTGAATGCTTTGGAGTTCAATGTCTCACTGAATTCTTTTCCTAGTGTAGTATTGTAGTAAGTCATACTGCAGATCCAGAATAAGGGCTAGCAACTCTTTTTATTTATTTAATTATTTGATACTAGGGATTGAACCCAGGGGGCTCTTAACCACTGAACCACATCCCCAACCCTTTTTTGTATTTTGTTTAGAGACAGGCTCTCACTGAGTTGCTTAGGGCCTCGCTAAGTTGCTGAGGCTGGCTTTGAATTCAAAATTCTCTTGCCTCAGCCTCCCCAGTAGTTGGGATTACAGGCGTGCACCACGGTGCCCAGCCAGGGGGCTAGCAAGTCTTTTGGTGCTGCCATCCTGGAGAAGGGTATTTATAGAGTGAGAAAAGTGAGAAGAAAGGGTGAATGATAAAGAGATGGATAAAAGAGAGCGGTAGAATGGAGAAGGTTGGGAGGGAGAGAAACAAAGTGATACTTGAGCAGAGGTGGAACAGCAGGGAAGGGTAGGTGTGCATGGGGTTCTATTAGAACCCCCACCCTCAGCCACTGTAGACAATCCTGGTGTGGGCTCTGTGGTCAAGCTTTGGAACCAGGTATGTTGAGAATCAGGAGCACTTCACATCCAGGGCCCAGGGTGTATCCTGAGGCTTCTCTTTTTACTCTACACTTGAGCTTCTTATTTCTCCTCTCCTTTCTTTGTTTTCTGGGCAAACCCCTTGCCCCTCAACTTTTTTTCCTCACAAAACAGCCTGTTTTTCCATCATTTGGAGTGCAGACATTAACTTCCTGCAGAGGAGACTGAGTTTTTTTTAACTCCCTAGGAAAACATATGAACAGATACACAGATGTGGTGCCTCTTTAACAGCTTTGCTACCATGGCTGCTGCTGCTCTCTAATTCCAGTTGATTGGGCATCAAAAACCACTTCCTCGTGCTGTGAAGGGTTTGTGAACTTGTCAGAATGACTTTTCCCCTAGATCCTTAGTTCCTCTTTCTGTCCCAGTTTGAACGTGTCACTAGTTTGTCTTCTATGCCTGGGCAATTCCTGCTGGCATCAGGAGTAAGCAGGACACCTCAAATCCTGAACGGTACTGTCAGGCAGCTGTCTGGTCAGAGCACATGGGACAAGGTGAAGCATTTCAGAGGTCTTGCTGAGCTCAGGGCATAATAGCCCATGATTTCCAAGGCAACCTGCTGTGTCCCTGGCATTCGTCTCACCATCAGGAAAGAGCGGTCCCCTTCTGTATAAGACCCTTTGCTTGCCATATTCAAATTACGGTTTTGACACTACTTTTATTTATTTATTTTTTTAGTTAGACACCAATATCTGTATTAGGTATTTTTATGTGGTGCTGAGAATCAAAACCCAGTACCTCACACGTGCTCGGCAAGTGCTCTACCATTGCACTACAGCCCCAGCCCCTAGTTTTGCCACTACTAACTGAAAAGGAGTTTGTGTATACCAATTAAGATATATAAGCGTCAGTTTGTCCCTTCTGGGAATAAAAAAGGACAATGATTCCTACCTCAAGGAGTGTTGTGAAGGTTAAGTGAGATACTTTCTACAAAGATCTCAGCACTGTTTCTGACAGAATTGGTGAAAGGTACGGTTATTGTTACTACTTGGTAAGAGGTCATTGTGAACAATCTCTACCATTTGCTGTTCTTGACTGCCAGGTGCTGCAGTTCCTATTGTTTCTCTTTCAGAGATCTTGACCACCTCAAAGCTTGTGAATTTTAACCTGGTGGAACTGGGAATCCAGAGATCCCAGGGTCATCTAGCAAGTGAACGGCTCCCCTGCCACCAGTCAACATGAAGAAAGAGGGCAGGTCAGCCAGAAGCAACAAGCCAGTATTGCTACAGGAGTGTCTTTCTTAAGAGTTCTGCCAACTCAGATTGTAGAAGGACTGGGGAAGAGGCTGGGGTTTTATAAGCAGGTGTAGTTTCTTGTTGACTTTTGTTGTTGATGGGTCTTGGATGAAAACACAACACGGAAGTTTTGATGTCCTTCTCTGTTATCTTCAACACAATTTCAGAATTTTATATTATTACCTTCTTCTCCTCTCAATATTTATCTAATACTACCTTCTACCCCCAGACCCAGATAATGCAGTGCCTAGATAGTAAGGACTTTATAGAATGGTCAACATGAGAGCCCAGTTGCTCTTTAAGTGGATGGAAATCCTGTTCTGTTCTGGGGTCAAGACTGGTCTCTGTTCTCCCAAGTCATGTATCAGGCTGAGTGAAGCATACTTTGGGGTCCATTGTAGGTCTCATCTCTCAGATTTCCCTAGGCTGTTTCAAGTTCTTCCCAAGTTCCAAGATCTTATTTATACAGGCCCCAGAGTTAGATGCCACAGCTTCTTCCTACCCCATTTCTAGAGAGCAGATACTTTGTTGTACAATAGGCCTGAGCATGTCTGTGTTACATGGAGAAAAACTAAGTCATGTAGGTATCTATTCATAGAGATGAACAGAAACCAAGAAGGGAGAGGAGAGTTAGCCTCCTATTTGTTACAAAAATGAGTTGTGAGTGATTTTCTCTCTTTTTTATTTTTACTGCTTTGAAGTTATTTATGTAAAAACATTTAAAACTCAAGAAAAGGAAAAATCACAATGTCATCTATACTGTATGCTTTTTTTTTGATGGTATTCTTTGGAGTGGGGATTTTTTCAGAGGAGTTAGTTCTGCTGATTTGAGTTGTTTAACTGGCACTGCTTATTTTCCCTCTGAAGCCAATGCTCAGTCAGGTTGCTTGGAAGCCTTGGGGAAATCTGGTGATATGCCAAGGCTAACAAGAGTTACATATTCACAGGTAGGTGCAACTTCGTAAGTTCCTGGTTCTGAAAATCAGGTCCTGCTGATGAAGTAAGTTCCTGTTAGTTCAGAAAGGACATTCCAGAAAGTACCTAGATTTGGGGGGCTGTGGACATGAGTCAATGACTTGAAAAATCTCAATGGATTGTTTACAAAGGTTTTTAATAACAAAGTGAAAAAACATTGACTTGAAAGAGATTTTTTCAAGTCAGATTATATGACACTTCCAAATGAAGGGCAACCATCAGTGATTTACTGTTTTCACTATCATAAAAGTAGTTTCCTATAAAGAAAGATTGAGATTTAGAATAGTTCATGAAAATAATCCAAAGGCATAATAATAAATCTTAGAAGTTATTTCCTGTGTTTAGTTGGTGTGGCTTGATGACCTCGCTGTCATAAAAAAAATGAATGCCATGTTTAACTTTTCAACCTGGGTCACAGAGTCAGTCCATTTATGTAATAAATCCATTCTTTTCCAACTCACTCTTACCTAAACTAGATTATTCACAAGACTTCTTTGTGGTTGATCTTCACGCAATATTTCCACCCACAAATCAGTTTTTGGATGGTATCTTCTGTGTTAGTTAGCTTTTCATCACTGTGACCAAAATACATGATAAGAACAATTTTGAGAAAGAAAGATTTATTTTGAATCATGGTTTCAGAGGTCTTAGGCCATGGTCAACTGACTCCATTGCAGAAACATCACAGCAGAAGGGAGTGGTGGAGGAAAGCTACTCGGCTCAAGGCTGCTGGGAAGCAGGGCCAGGAGGGCAGGGAAAGCATATACCTTTTCAGGGCATGCCCCCATTGACCTACTTCCTCCAACTAGGTCCCACTTCCCAGTAATCCATTCAGTTATCCACTGATGGGGTCAGAGCCCTCATGATCCATCACTGCCTAAAAGACCCACCTCTGAACCTTGCACCATTGGAGACCATGCTTTCGACACATGAGCTTTTGGGGTGACATTCCATAACAGCTTTTTTTCTTTTTTTAATTTACTCACATGCAACTTGTATTCTCAAAAAAGAGTCAGAGGGTTTTTCATTTAAATCCACCATTTAATTACATCTCTTCCTTCTTTCAGTGAATCCATGTCAGCTATCAAGGCAAGCTTATTCATTCATTCAACACTGTTGAGTAACACTGTTCTCAAGGGTGTACACTCTTAGACAGGAAAAAAATTATATATATAATTATACACAATACATAATTTAAGACAGTATGTGACGCAACAAGCTAGAGGAATTTTGAGGATCCTTTTCATGCAGGAAATGGAGGAAATAATTTTCAATGTGGGAAGGCCATACTAAGTAGGAAGAACGTCAAAAACAGAGTCAAGGAGAGTCAAGCACATTTAAGGTAGGCAGCAATCCATCACTGAAGTTTTCAGATTGAGAAGGGTGTATGCTCAGAGATTCCATGTGGAACAGCAACAAGAAATATATAGTAAAAACTTCCTGTACCAGGCAGTGATCAGGCAGTGATCTAACCTCTGGGAGTACCCAGCAGTGGGTAAAACAAAATACAGAGTCCCTGCCCTCATGGAGCTTACATTCAAGTAGACATTGATAGTCAATAAACAAAACAAAATACATAGTATTTAGATGGTGATAAGTACCATAGAGAAAAAGCTGTAGAGGGAGGAGTGCATGTTTATCTGCTGTTTTAAAGATGGTGGTCAGGGAGGGTCTCCCTCATAGTCACATTCAAGCAAAGGCCTCAAGTCATGACAGAGCCAGCAAGACCAATGGCTCGTAGGTGGGAGAGTTCTGGAATGATAGGGGAATAGCAAGGAGGTTAGCCTAGCTGAAGCCAAGTGAGAGAGGGGAAGAAGCAGGAAATGAAGCCAGAGCAGGGTGTGAGCCCCATCATGGTGGCCTCAATGACTAATCTAAGGACTTTGGCTTTTACACTGAGATGGGAATCTCTATTGGAAGGTTTGAAGACAAGAATGACATAACCTGATCTAAGATTTTATGGCTTACTCTGTTTGATTGGGAGATTTTTCACCTAAGGGATTCTGACTTAGTTTAAGGAAAGGCCTGAGCATCTTACTTTTAAAAGTGTTCCAGATTGGACTGGGGATGTAGCTCAGTGGTAGAGTGCTTGCCTAGCATGCACAAAGATATAGATTTGATTCCCAGCACCTGGGAAAAGAAGTACCCCAGATCTAAAGTCATGCCTCTAGAGCTTGCAACGTGATCTCAAATTCATTATCTCATCTTGAACTTCTCAACAACCCAATGCAATGTGTGGATGAGGAAACAGGCCCAAGGAGGCTCAAGTGACTTTCAAGCTTGCATGACCTCTAAGGGGTATAACTAAGATTTAAACCCAAGTTGTACACTCTTTGTCTAATAGTGCTCTTTCCTTCACTATGATGATATCATCAGTGGGACCTTCATTCCAATCAGTTTGCCACTGATATAAAGGAATTTTGTGATTTATTTTATACACTGAAATCATGCAGGTATTAAGTATTTTTCCTTATTTCATATTTTTATTTCATTTTATTATAGTTGTACATAATGGTAGAATTTGTTGTTATATATTTGTACATGCACACAATATGACAATGTAATTTGGCCAATATCATTTTCCATTTCTCTTCCCTCATCCCTCTCCCTGGTCCCTTTACTCTACTTTACTGATCTCCCTTTGATTCTCATGAGCTCCCCACAAGCATACAACCTGTGACTTTCTGAGTTTATCTTATTTTGCTTAAGGATATTCTCAAGTTCCATCCATTTTCTTGCAACTGATATAATTTCATTCTTCTTTATGGCTGAATAAAACTCCATTGTGTATACATGTATCACAGTTTCTTTATCCTTCATCCATTGATAGACACCTCGGTAGGTTCAGTTTGGCTACTATGAATTGTGCTGCTATAAACCTCGGTATGCATGTGTTACTCTAGTACTCCAGTATAACGACTTTAATTTTGGGGGGCGGGTACTGGGGATTGAATTTAGGGTTACTCAACCACTGAGACACATCCCCAAGCCGTATTTTGTATTTTATTTAGAGACAGAGTCTCACTGAGTCGCGTAGTGCCTATCTTTTGCTGAGGCTGGCTTTGAACTTGCAATCCTCTTGTCTCAGCCTGGCGAGCTGCTGGGATTACAGGTGTGCACCACTGCACCTGGCAGTGATGACTTTAATTCTTTTTTTGGTGGTGCTGGGGATCAGACCCAGGGCCTTGTGCATGAAAGGCAAGTGCTCTACCAACTGAGCTATATCCCCAGCCCCGATGACTTTAATTCTTTAAGATAAAAACCCAGGAGTGGTATAGCTGGGTTATATGGTGGCTCCATTCCTAGTGTTTTGTACCTCTAGTAATTTTTGATTAACATTATCTTTACTCATCTTTGATTTCATGGTCCATCACCCTTAATTACCCTCTTTAGATCATTTTCTTCTCCTACCAAAAAAAAAAAAAATAAGAAATATATATCTTGTTTATATATATATATATATATATATATATATATATATATATATATATGAAATCAAGTTCAACTGTGTTTTGGCATTTGTGATTAGCCAAAATCTAATCTTTCCAGTTTCAACTTCAGCCTTGACCTTTGGAAGGCTACATTGTTAAATTCCTATTTCACCTTCTGGAAACTCTAAACTTGGTATGGCCCCATGCCCCCACATCAGGTAATCTCACTGGATAATCCTTACATCTAATTAGTGTGACTAAATAAGTTATAAGAACAAAGTATGTCAGTCAGAGTTAGTGAATCTATGAATATGCACTTACAAATAAGTAAGCATTTTGGAAGTAGCTCCTTTTATTGAAATTCCATTATTGTTTAAATATAGAGTAAGTTGCAATAATAATGGTGGTCATAAAAATTATTATTTTAAGGAAAAATTTCCAAATAGTTAAATAGAGAAATAATTGAAAGGCAATACAATTATAAGAAAGTTTGACTAAATAAATTTAGGATGAAAATTATATCCTTTTGAGTCACAAAGATACACACTATAATTAATAATGAAAGGCATGCCGAAATATATACATATTAAATGTTAATTCACTAAATGAGAATAATAATCTTAAGTCTTCATCTGAAAATATTTATAAAGTATCTTCAATCACAGCATTAGCTTTAGATTCTAGTGGCTTCAGTGAAATTAAATCACCTCCATTAGTCAAACCTTCACATACAGGGATTGAAGAGCAGATCAAATTTTACCTTATTCAATTTCTATTAGCAAGGAAGGGAAGAACAATAAGTAGTAACATCACTATCAGAAGTATTCTATACTTAGCAGAGCTAGCCAAAAAATATCTTGCTCCTTATTTGACTTTAGTTGAAAGTAGACTTTTATTAAGATCACAGTGTGTAGTATCTGGTTATAGGAACACCTATGAATCAACAATGCTAACAAGTTGTTTGCACTACTTCAAATTTCTAAAGTTTGACCACTAAAATTTTTAACAATAAAATTATAATAATGACCCAATTCTTAAATAAACATTCAGACTTATTTTTATATCCTAGAAGCATTAATTTTAACATTTGGTTCTTCAGTATTCAGACAAAATTTGAATTCAATGCACCTCTTCAAAATCCTCCAAATGAGCCAGGTGCAGTGGCCCTTACCTGTAATCACAGTTACTTGGGAGGCTGAGGCAGAAGGATCACAAGTTTGAGGCCAGCCTCTACAATTTAATGAACTTTGTCTCAAAATCAAATAAAAAAGTGTTGAGGACATAGGTTAGTGGTAAAGTGATCCTGGGTTCAATCCCCAGTACCAAACAACAACAAAAATCCTCCAAATGACTTTTTACTTAAAATTAAATTCAAAGCCCTTATCATGGTCTACAAATTCCTATATGATCTAGTTTACACCAGTCTAGTTTAGACTTGTCTCCAGTTACATCTATTCTTTTCCCACCACTTTTTCTTTTGTGTGTGATACTGGGGATTGAACACAGGGCCTTGTACATGCTAGGCTAACGTTCTACCACTGAGTTACATCCCCAGACCTTTGCATTTATTTTGAGTCAGTTTCACTAAGGGCCTAGGCAGGACTTGAACGTACAATCCTTCTGCCTCGGCTTCCTGAGAAGCTGGGATTAAAGCCATGCACTACCTTGCCTGGCCCCCACCATTCTTTATTCACACTGTCTCTTCTTTCTGTTCCTCCCATGCAAGATTTTTCCCCTCCTGGGGTCTATGCTTTGTCTTTTCTCTCTTTTTTCCTTTTATATTATTCAAATTAGGTATCATCTTCTCAGAGGTCAAACCATTAAAAGTATTCCACCTCCCTCTCCATCTGCAGTTATTGCATTAGCATATTTTATTTCCTTCATGGCATTCATCTTATCTGAAATCATCTTTTTTTATATGCTCATTGTATATCTCCCAGACTACATTGTAAATTCCATGCGAGCAGGAATGTTGTCTTGTTCACAGCTGTATCCTCACTACCTAGACCTATGCCTAGTAGAAAACAGATAATCCAGGTATTTGTTAATTAAATGACCATGTAATATGATATTCAATAAGGATCATCTCAATTTTGAGCAGGTACTCAAAAGACAACGCATAGGTACCACATGTTTATATCCTAAGCCAAATGTTAGCATACCATGCAAGATAAGCTAAGAAATTGTGATGTGGTATTAATCATCACTCACTTCCAGTCCATGGTAACTAGTGGGGAGTGGACCTGATGACTTCTGAAGAGCATGACTTTGGGGGCTATCTGATACTTACCAATACCCCACCCCACCCCCGCAACACACGTACCATGGGAAAAAAAGAGATGCCTCTTCTTACCTCAAGCTATATGAGAGCAGTTTTCATGGAAGCATTTGGAGAACTTGATAATATATATTCTGGAGGCTGGGAGAATATAGGGACCAGGGATCTGATACTTCTCTGAGAAAACCAAAGGAGGTATAAACATAAAAGACAGAAAACAAAATTAAAAAGGTAGGCATGGTGGTGCACACCTGTAATCTCAGCACCTTGGGAGACTGAGGTAGGAGAATTGGAAGTTCAAGACCAGTCTCAGCAACTTAGTGAGACCCGGCCTTAAAATAAAAAACAAAAATGGCTAGGAATATAGCTCAGTGGTAGAAGACAAAACAAAAGCAGACATGCCATATCCCTTACTTCAGACTTCTAGTTTAAAGCAGAGCTAAACTGGAGAAAAAGAAAAACTTTGACCTGGAATGAAGTTTGTGTGCCCTTCATTAGATTTCATCCAGGGCAGGAAAAAAAAAAAAAAAAATTAGCATTCAGAGATTGAGAAGCTGCAGTAAAAAATAATATCTTGTTTATACCTAGTTGAATCCTTATTCAGTAAAATGCACATGCCTAATAAAACCCCAACTCTGGGTGAAAAAGCCCTGAGTTGATATTATATCACATGATAATTTATTCAGCAACTAGTAATTCAGCACCTGCTACATGCTAGGCATTGGTACAGGTAGTAAGAATACAAATGTTTGTAGAAGACAAACATTTGCTGTAAGAAGAGAAGTTTTTAAAATCACTGGGGGTAATAGTAACATTTTGTGTCTTAATGGAAAAGATTTGAATTATATAGGTGTATGCATTTGTTAAAACTAGAGTTGGTTATGTTTTTTTTTCTTTTCTTGTAAAATTGCACATTATGACATATATAAGCCTTAAATATGTCTGCTGAGTTTTAACAAGTGCATGATCACAACGCTGCCTCCTTTCACTGTAGCAGATAGCATTGCTTCCCGCTTCCCTGAGAACACAGAAGCCATCAAACAGGCACTCCTTCAACTCTCAGCATCACACCTGTAAATGTATCTGCAGCCATAGCTATCTTTTATTTCTTCCCTTCTGTTACAGGGGATTCTATGTCCCTACTTTTATAAGAGACCAATTTCTTCTCCTGACTTTTGTATCCCACCACCTCCAAATTTCTCAGAGGACTTGCTCTATGGCATCCTAACACAGGTCATTTTCTCTTCCTGAAACAACGTTCCTACCGCTTCTCTTTCACCCATCGCAACTCCCATTCCATATCTTTGTTTAGATGCTATTTATTCAGATGTGCCTTCTCTGACCTTCTCTCTCTATACCTATTAAACTTCTTTTTTCATGATACTCACTCACTTCTAATTACTTGCTGTATGTGTGTCTTGCCCACAAGACAAACATGGCCTTTGCCCTTAGAGTGTCTCCTTAACTGCTGTACCTCCAGAACCTGGCATAGTACCTGGCACATTAAATGTAATAAATATATGTTGCTAAATAAAATAATTATTTTAAATTCATTTATATGATTTGTAAAATGTATTATTAATGGCTTCATTTTCTTAATAGATTTAATTTTTAATAGCTATTTTTTGACATCCTTTTCAGGATTATATTAATAAAGGCATTATAACATTGTTTCTATAATAATTAATACATATATATATTTTGGAACTGGGGATTGAACCCAGGGCTGCTTTACCACTGAGCCACATCCCTAGATCTTTTTTATTTTTTATTTTGAAACAGGTATTCACTAAGTTGCTAAGGCTGGCCTTGAACTTGTGATTCTCCTTACCTCAGCCTTCCAAGTAGCTGGGATTACAGGCGTGTGCCACTGTATCCATCTTAATTACTATAATTTCTTATGATTCTCTTCTTATAATTTAAATGAATGTCTTATACATAAAAGATTCTCTTTGAAGAAAAGTTCAGTCCTAAAAAGGCTATAACAAGAAAGATTCTTGGATATTCTATATTTAAATGTCCTCAGATCATTCCTCAGAAGAAAGAAAAACCTCAAAGTATTGTAGTAGTACTGTAGTATTTTCATAACTGCATTATTATTATGCTTTTATTCAGATGGGGGTATTTTATGGCTATAAATCACCAAATTCAGAGTTAGTTTTATCTTTTAGTTGTGGAGGATGATCATCTGTTAGTTTACATAACTGCACCTTATAAATAGCTTAGTTTTTCTGAGCAACCCTAAATGCATTCAGCATTCATTGAATCACGACTAGGTGTGTAGAAGGCACTAAGGACTTAACATTACATTAAATATACATTTGTAACATTCATGCATATATGTGTGATTTAAATATACATGCAAATAGATATAGTTATAATTCTTCTGCCTCCTCCTAAATTTAAGAAGACAGAATTAATATAACCAAATGAGAGATCTCTATGTACAAGTACAAATGTTTCTCCTTAAAAACCATTTCTACTGCCAGCCTTGATATAAATCTTATTGACACACTATAACTCCTTTCAATAGGCCAAAATAAAGTATCAACACAATTACAGTTGGGGACTTTACAGACCAGCCTCATTTTGAAGTGTTATTCAAATAAAACCAGACCAACAACCTAGACAAACTGAAAAGGCAATTCCAGTCTTTACTGACATTTCCTGAAGCATGACAGAGCAAATTTTTAAAAATTCTCTTCCCCTTTCCCAGTCATGGATTACTTCAACAGTACCCCAAACAGCAGTCACTCTACCCTTTTTTTCTCTTAGGTCTAATTTAGCTTATTCTGTTTATCTGTTTATATTTCTTCCTCCTCCCAGAGCTTACCAGAAAGCAAGAACTCTTCAGGGAGGTCGTGTGTGTGTGTGTGTGTGTGTGTGTGTGTGTGTTGGAGGCTGTGTCTGAAGAGATGCCCAGAAGGAACAGGCCATCCTAAGGGAAGTGGTCAGTTCAAAGGCAGGCTCTGTCTTCAAGGAGCTAATGATCTACATATTAAAAGGAATAATTAACACGTGTAGTGGTGAAAGCAGCATACTTGAGTATGTAATTACTTGCTGGGTAGTATTACATAGATTCTGGGTACAATTAGGGTTCTGAGATGGTGAAAATCAGCCTGGAAGCAAGCCTAGAGGTGGGGCTGGATCCGGACAAGGAATTAATTAATCAATAAGTATTTGTGGAGTTTTCTAACAGGGTTTCTTTCTGATAGCTACTCTGCGTATGCATTTTTCTGGGGCAAGATTCCGTTGTTTTCATTCCTTTCTAGTCATGACTTCTTTTATCTGGATAACACGAAGGATCACGTGTACAGTGGGCAGCTAAAATCTCTTCTAACATCACTTAAAAGTGGTTTTGGACCTGAGGTCCCTGACCACTGGCATCGAGTGTCCTGGGTCCCTAGTGGCCTGACACTTCTCCGGCTCAAGGAAAAGGAGCGTGGCTGGAGTCATCTGCTTCTGAGCATCTCCATCTGGCTTCAGCCTGTAGGCCAGCCAGCGTTCCAGCCGCCCCAGCTCCCTCCATTTACGGCCACTCGGCCCACTGCCTCGCTCTGCCTTCCCCCCTCCTCCCTGCCCTTCCGCGCGCCTCCATTTCCGACTACGCCTCCATCCCGTTTCGGCCCTCCTCGGCTTCCGTCCCAGATGATCCCTCCCCGAGCTTGCCACCGCCTCCTCCATCCCCCGGAGCTGGAGCCGCCTCGGCCAGTGGCGTAGCCGACTTGGTGTCGCGGATAGCTAGACAGTGGCGGAGGTCCGGAGCACAACCTGGACCCGAGCGGGGGGCCATGGAGAAAGCGGCCCGAGGCGCTCTTCATATCTACTAGAGCAGGCGTGTTGCGGCTGCAGGCGCCATGGACCGAGCCCCAACAGACCAGGTACGCGGGCTTAGGCTGGGCCCGTCTGGCCACCGGTTGAGGGTCGCCGCTTCCTTTCAGGCCAGGCTCTAGCCTCCGAGCGTGAGGCCCGGTGGCCGGAGACCTCGGGCTCCTGCGGGAACCCACCCGGTCTCTGGCAGCCCGGCTGCGCCGCGCTCTTCTGCATTGTTGCAGCTGCTGCTTCGGCTCGGGGCTTTCCAACCCTGCTCACCCGTCGGGTTTGGCGAGTCCCCCCTGCCCTCCTGAGGAGGGGGGGCTGTAACTTCCAGCTAACCCCGCTCCTTTGCCTTCAGTTCTGGAATGCGTTTTCCAAGGTGGAAAGGCTTTTGAAGGCTTCCTACCCTGGAAGTCAGAGAAATGTGCGGTAACTACAAATGAAGAGGGTCATGGGCCTTTTACATCTATGCTCAGTTGAGCAAAGCATTGTTTTTGTTATGGCTTAGGGAGGTATTCCTTTTTAAGAAACGATAGCTACGGTTTCCCCACGTTCTCCTGTATGATTCTTTTGCAAAAAATTGTAATTAGTGTTTTTTTTTTTTAAATCGAGCTCATATTTTTAAGGCTATAGGAGCATGAGTTCATTTCCAAGGCCGTTTTCACAGTCGCAAAATAGTACCATTAGTGTTGTTTTATTTTTAATTGCATCAGATTCTCGATAATCCGTGCTAGTAGGTGCTGGTAGTCAGGAACAATGATAATGTAAAAAATAATCAAAGATAATAGTCGCCCCCCCCGCCCCCCAGTATTTTCCAGTCTTAGGATCACTTCGAAACCACTTAATCTGACGAAGTCTTAACGTTTATTCACTGTCCATTCCCTCTTCCAAGGCCTAGCGCAAGGATGAATTAGGCAAATGGATGAAGGAAGAGAGGCTAGTGATTTGCTGTTTAATTTAGAAATTTATAATTAGCACTTGAATAAATGAGACAAGATTTCCTAAATTCCTGGTATATGTCTATACCTAGTAAGAGCCAGTTGGATTTTGAAGTCGAATTCTTAACAGGCAAAACACAGCTTCCTAATTGTGCATTTTTTATTTCACACAAACTTTAATGTTTTTTTTTTAAAAAAGCTTCATGTGAAGACAACTCTGAAAGCCCAAGAGTTTCACAAAACACTACATGAGTTACCAAAGCAAAATTGATGATGTGCTCTTTGCAAATGCAACCTTTCCTGTGACCCAGAGTTTTTTTTTTTTTTTTTAATACAGCCTGTATCCAATTTAAGGATTGTTTTTGAAGATATCAGAAATACCTGACATTTCAAAGTTCAACTGACAAATAGGAAAATTTCCGTGAACCATTTCCTTGTATGTCACTAATGAAAGGGTCCTACATTTTGGTCCTTCACCAAGATGCTAGAACTGTAACCAGTAATGCCACCATAAGTATACTTATGGTTCCTTTCATCCTAGAGGAAATGTAATTAACTATTTAGATGGTAACTTTTGACTTAGCTGTTTGTGTTTTATCTTAACAGCAGGTGTTGTGAGGAAATTGTTTAGAGAGTCTCTTCCTTTTTCATCCTACTTTCTTCCAAAGCCCCCAACCTTTTAAAACCTTGTAGAAATTTAAGAACTAGAGAGAAGAAAAACAAAAAAAAAACAACAACAACAAAAAAAAAACCAAGTCATGAATGAGATAAAAATCTTCTTTTGAAGATTTTTTTCCTCTGGCATCTCTTGGCTCTTCCCCAACCTAACCCTAAATGAGACAATAATTTGAACTCTCCCACTTTCCCAAATACAAAACAGATCCAGAAAAGTGATGTGTCTTTATCTAGCTAATGCATTAGGCAGTTAATTCCAGGATCTATGGTTGACCTAGAAGGAGCACACTTCATTTTTTATGCACTTTTCTGTGTAAGAGTCCATTCTTTTCACCATATTCTCAAAAGGGTCTGTTCTTGGAAAAAGGGCTAAGAACCATTAATTGTAGATGAGAGGCTGAGATTTTTCAGCTTTATGGAATTCTTGATTCTTCTTACTGTACCAGAGTAATGTGATGGCTATTCCGGGTTATTTAGAGTATACTGTTACGTTCCTACAATTTTAAAAGAATTTTTGGTACCTTTATTTAATTTATTTATTTATAAGTGGTGCTGAGAATTGAACCCAGTGACTCACACATGCCAGGCAAGCACTCTACCACTGAGTCACAACCCCAGTGCATGTTCCTACTATTGAAATGAATTTAAATAGGTACAAAACATTAAAAAGTTTATGTGGTATGTGCTGAATTCCCTGCCCCCTCCCCCACAAATTTTTTTTCCCTTTTAAACTAGTGTTGACTTGTAGTGGTTAGCAATTTATAAAGCTTTATTATCTTTTTAAAAAATTTCTTGTGGTTTTGGGTGTTGAACCAGGGCTTCATGCATGCTAAGCAAGTACTCTACCACTGAGCTACACCTCCAGCTAGAAGTTTGATTTTTAAAAATAGTACTTAATAGAGACTTTCTGCATTTCATCTTAATCTAATTAAGTCCTTGAAGAATTATACAAATAAGACTTTAAAAAGTCTGTTTTGTGTATGAGGCATTCATGTTGCTGTTCTTGCAGATTGCCTTTTTATATAAAATGTTTATAAAAAGATACATTTTGTATAAATTGATCATGATTATAAAAAGTAACTCACTGGGAATGCAGTGCTAGATGGATAATCTTAATTGCAATAATGACCATTTGAAAGAATGTTATAACTAATCAAGAGAATTTTGGGAGTATTCTCTTTTAGCAAGACTATTAAATCGAAACAGGTAGTTAAATTTTAACTGCTAGAGTTAGATGTTTTAAAAAGGGACGTTACTTGGTATAATGCATTTTGTTTTTCTAAAAAAGAAAGTTATGTGAAAGGATGTGAAGAATAAATCATGAAGTTCATTTTGTTTATGAAGGTTTAGTGTCTCTGCTTTTAGGAAATTTAGAACAGTGGTTGGAGATTTAATAAACAATGGGCTTAGAAGTGATAGAACACTTGCAGTTCTCTTCCCCCTGACTCTCTCTCGTTCTCTGGGTATTGTGAATTGAACCTAGGGCCTTACACATGATAGGCATCTTTCTTTCTTTCTTTCTTTCTTTCTTTCTTTCTTTCTTTCTTTTTTTGCTGGTGCATTATGGTTGTACATAATGGTGAGATTTGTTGTTATATATTTGTACATGCACATAGTATGACAGTATAATTTGGTCACTATCACTCCTCAGCACTTCATCCCTTCCTTCTCACCTCCCATTCTATAGTCCCTTCCTCTAGTGAGCTCTCGCCTTTCCCTTACTCCTTTTTGGAACAGTTTTATTTTGAGACAGGGTCTTGCTGAGTTGCCCTGGCTGGTCTCAAACTTGTGATCCTCCTGCCTCTGCCTTCCAAGTAACTGGGATTACAGCCACGTGCTTCCACATCTGGCTCACAGTCTCTTTTGCATTATTGCAAACAATTTAAATGTTGGCTTAACTTTTAGTATATTAACATTAGATAATTTTTAAAAAATAAATACAGAATTGCTGATATTTCTTACATCTTTCTTAGAAGAACAAACATAATGAATACATGTCATGCTATGTTGTTTACCAATAAGAATACAAAATTGTTTGACTTACAACTGTTCCTTTTAAATAATTTATAGACTTCGAATAATATCAGTACTCCAAACTTGATATACAATTAGTCCTCTTATCTGCAAGTTTTGTGTCCAACTATGGACTGAAAAAATTGGGGGGGAAATTATATGCGTATACGGAACATGTAGAGACATTTTTCCTTGTCCTTATTCCCTAAACTGTTTAACAGCTATTTACATAGCATTTGCATTTGTATTAGATGTTATACATTATCTAGGGATGGTTTAAAATATACAGGAGAATGTCCATAGGTTATATGCAAATACTATGTCATTTTATATAAGGGACCTGAGTATCCACAGATTTTAGTATCTGTGGTGAGGATCCTGAAACAAATCCCCCTTGAGTATTAAGGGATAACTGTATTCTAAATAAGTTGCTGCAGGGAGTGGTGGCACATGCCTGTAATGCCAGCAACTTGGGAGACTGAGGAGTATTTCAAGTTTGAGGCCAGCCTCAGCAACTTTGCTGTCTCAAATAATAGGAAGGACTGGGAATATGCTCAGGGGTAAAACTCCTCTGGGTTTAATCCCCAGTATCAAATAAATAAGTTACTATAAAATGTTTATTATTCAGTAATACTTACACACTGTATATGGGTATATATAGGTAAATAAATAATTGACCTATCTTAATAGATTTTAAAAAAAATACTAACAGGGCATGATGGTGCACACTTGTAATCCCAGCAACTGGGGAAGCAGAGACAGAAGGATTACAAATTCAAGAGCAACCTCAGCAACTTAGTGAAGCTTTAAGCAACTTAGCAAGATCCTGTCTCAAAATAAAAAATAGAAACCACCGGTGAAATGGGTTAAATCCCTGGTACCAAAAAAAAAAAACAAAAAAACAACTTTTGTGATTGGAGAGTAAATACATGCTAATTTAGAGAAAATACCTGTTTTGAAATTTAAAAAGATATTTTCAAGCCTTAGGTCAAAGAACAAATAAAAATATATTTATTGAGAAAGTTTTACAATGAAGTACCATGTATGAAAACCTTTGAGATATGGCTGAAGCTATACTCTGAGGCAAATGCATAGTCATAAAATACTTTCATTGTTCAGCAGTTTAAAAGAAAAATAAGAATTATCCATCCACAGCAAGAAATTAGAAGGAAAGCTCCATTAAAACAAGAGAAAATAATAAATATAAAAACAAATTAATAAATTAGATAATCTGAAAACTAATATTATATCTAGAAAGCTGGTTGTTAGAAAGAAACCATCAGATTTTAACAGGATTAGATTTGCTGTGTTAAGGAAAAGGGCAAAAATATGTGAGTAACAAAGCAAATGAGCAGAGTCTGTTAAATTCTTTGATTTTTTTTTCCTTAGTATTTTCTGAAGTCTTAACAAACTGCACTTTGGTTTGGCAAGTGATTTACTTTCAGTACGAGCCAATGTAATCATAAAACAACGTAACTAACAGGTTTCTCTTAAGCATTAATCCTTTTCCTTCAGAAAACATTTATTTATCTTTGACTATGGGATATAAAATATTTTAATGTTTGATATTTTTACCTTAACATAGAATATGGAGGGTTTTTATGATCATATTTTTTTCTGTGGGTGTCTGGTACATACTCTGAAGTTTCACTGTGGGAGAGTGTTGCATTATGTTCTACTTCAGTTTTAAGTGGGTGTCTTTTTTTTTGTTGTTGCTTAATCTGGGAAAATTATTTACATTCTCTTGGAGGTTCTGTGTCTGAGAAGTTTAGTGTGCATTGTCTACTGATGTGTGCTTCTTAGTAATGTTTGCCCATTTCCCTTAAACTGGTTCAGTGCAGTTTTCTTTCCAGAACATGTGGTCAATGCATATTTGTTGAATTATATAATCTCTTGGTGATCTAGAATGCATTTGTCTAATAATCTCTTCTAAGCAAGGTTTTTATAGTTTCATGTTCTAAAACAGTTTATTGGATTTTTAGATTATTCACATTAAAGACATTTTATTTATTGCCATTTGCTTGGATATATACAGAACTAAAATGAGTGAAACTGCTTAAATATGTTTTCAAAGATAGGTTTCTGGAAATACTTTAATTTTTCATTAATTTGGAAATTTCTGAAATAATTTCTAGAAGATAAATTTACCATGTAGATAGTTGAAGCAAGATGGGAGTACAAGAATGTCTAGACTATATTCAGTGTAGTTTAGACTTACTCCATATTTACATCCTCTTTTCTTTTTGGAGCTCCTGATATAACATTTCTGAAACCTAAGAAAATAGTTCATGGGAAAGATAGACTAAACATGGAAATTCAAACTGAGGAATAACATGATACTAAGTAACTATCTTAATTTTTTCAAAACATTTTGTTGCCCACTATGCAAAACATTTTTCTTTGATATCTGTTCAAATGTCAAAATATTACCAGAATCTGTCATTTACCTAACATTATCTAAATGGGTTTTATTATATGGAATTTTAATACTCATTTGGGATCTTACCATTGCTTTTCAGGACCAAGAATAACAGATGGTGCATTTTGATGTTTTATAAATACTGAAGGTCTCAAAGTCAAAATAAACAACTTTTGAGACCATACAGAGCTATAACTATAGAGAAAGTTTGTCAGTCTGTTCCTATTAGTGACATCTTCTGTTTGTTCAGCTGTTGACTGTAGCAGCTTCTCTCTCTCCCTCTCTCTCTGTCTCTCTTTCTCTCTCTCAAAACAAAGGATCATTTCAGTGTTTGTTTTATTGTTGAACTCTAGTATCTAGAATTGCACTTAGAACAGAAACCAATACAAACTTTAAAAATAATATGCTATGTATATGTACAGACATTAGTTACAATGTTACACATTTCACTTTTTGAACAGTGGATTGCCTAAGATCATAGAACACTTTTTTTTTTTTATCAAGTGTAAATGAAGTGGGGTGTAAAAGTTTGTTACAACTTATGACCTGAATGAGAATTGGCATTTATTGTTACCAAAGTAATTGATAAATTGGGGATTTTTTGGGAAAGGGGGCCAGGAAAAGTGTTATTAAAAAAAAATTATATTTCTGTGGTTCTTTTTCATTTCAGACTATTTGATGTACCCACGTTCCTTGCTTAAAAAAATGAATATAGTCCAGATACTAGTCCAGATTTATAAAACTGTTCAGAGAGTTTTCATATGTTAAAAAGGACTACTTGATTTTTATAAGAAATTCTAAAAATTACATTTTAATACAGTTAAAATGTGACTTAAATTTCTTCCTTTTTTATGCATATGTGTGAACTATATATAGCAAGTTTCCATTAACTATGTGTTATTGAAGCCTTCTTCTCAAATTGGGGAAGCATTTACTAGTTTGATATAATATACTCTATGTAAATGAATCTTGAGTTCTAATGAATATCACAGTGAGAATTACTAATTTATTAGCATTAGAAGGTTTTTTTTTTGTCTCTTTTTAAAATTCAAGGAACCAACTTAATTTCACAAATGTTAAAACTTAACTACTTCAGGTTTGGTTAATAGTAGAAATGTAGATTTCAAAGTTAAATCTGGTAAGGAGGAGGTATGTTGAATTAATACTGCTTTATCGTTCAGATATCCATCTCTTCCCTCTACCTCCTTTTTTTTACAAGCATTTCTACATATACAGTGAACTCTTTAGATAATTTAATTTTTCTGAACAAAGGCTACATATTAAACATAACAAGACTTGTCTTTAGTTTTCATGGATTTATTACTATTTTTTTGTGAAAAATGAGAGTTATGCTTTGGTGGGAGCCTCTAATAAATATCACCCTAGTGAGTTTTTTTGAGGAAAGTTCTGATTAGGACTTAATTGCTTTTAAGGCAATTATTTTATGTAGTTAAAACACTGGCTTATATTTCACTAACTTGTTTCACTAAAAAGTATTTAATATTTTTCTAGTATTTACTTGGTTTTTAACATTCTTATAATTCAAAATTTTAAATTTGTTAAAAATCTCCTGCAGAAAACTACTTAAAACCCTTATACAACTACTTGAAACCCTTGTACGGCTTAATAAATCATTATAAGATGAACACTTTGTAAGTTTCACCCCATTTAAGATACAGAACTTTGCTAGGCACTCCAGAAACTCTCTAGCTCCCTTTTTCCTAAGAGTAGTTCCAGTTCTGACATTTATGGATCTTATTTACTCTTCTTCACATAGTTTTGTCACTCATATGTGCATCCCTAAATACCATAGTTCTTATTTTAAGTTTTTAAAAACTCTATAGATTTATAAAAAAAAAAAAAAAAAAAAAAAAAAAAAGTAGGAAGGAAACCAAAATGGAGTACATGTCATGGATTACTTTAGTTTGCTCAGATGTCTACTGGGAAACTGAAATTGTTCTCATTTTTTCCCCTGCTTAACTATGAACCAGAAATTGTTCCCCTTGTGTTAAGGTTTCTTTTGTTTGTTTCATTTTAGACATTTTCCTTCCTTTTATTTTAGGGATACTAATCTATAATTTCCTGAAATGGACAGAAACATTTTTAGACTATTGAAACAAATATAATTATCCTTCCCAAAACTATTTAGTGATTTCTTTCCCCAAACAAAATTAGTTAAAACCATATTGTCTAAAGATTTAAGATTCTTACTACAAGTTTTGTTTTTTGATACAGAAGTATGACTTCCTTGCACTCTTGATTGTTTAATGGCTTTAATTATATAAGAAAGTATTTCATTGAAACATAGTAACCTTTGATACAGAATTTTTCCTTATTTTATTGATCACTTTGTCTAAATAACTTCATCATTATTCAGTTATTTTAAATTGACTTTGCTGTTCCTTTCTGATTACTGTTTGTAAAGAGAAACTGTTCTGTTAAATTGTGAATTTGCATTAAGTTGTTTGCTTATTTGTAATAACATATTCTACCTTTTCTTTGAAGAATGTCAAGCTTTCAGCTGAGGTAGAGCCGTTTATTCCCCAGAAGAAGAATCCTGATACGTTTATGATCCCTATGGCTCTCCCAAACGATAACGGAAGTGTTTCTGGTGTAGAACCAACTCCAATTCCCAGCTACTTGATTACGTGTTATCCATTTGTTCAGGAAAACCAGTCCAATAGGTAATTTATTTATTTCTTTATTGTGTGTGTGGTTTGGAGTCTAGAACTTGGCAAAACATTGTAACTTTTAAACATTAATCCTTTGTTCATTTTTAAGAGGAGTAAATGAAACCAAATGATGTAGAAATTTGAAAATGGTTAACATGAATTATTTCTCATTCTTTCTGTGAGAAAATGGAGTTTTTTGGTATGTTCCCTTTATTAAGTCATGAAATTTATTTGAAATAAATTGACCAGAGGGAGGAATTGAAATATTGAGAGATCTGATTTTGAGATTAGATGTCTAAACCCATAATTTCAGGAATAATCTCTGGCAAAATACAAGTTTTCATAGTTAGTTAGCATGTATTTCTAGATGCTTTTGGTTTAAACTCAGTGTTTGTGCTATAGTCACAGGATGGTTTAGCAAAATGCCTGCAGTTCAGACAATGTGTGATATAGTGGTTAGGACGTAATTTGTGGGTACTCATGATAGCCTTGCTAGCCCTTCTGTGATGGTGATTATCACTTCATTGGCACATCAGTTCATTTTATTGCTGTTTAGAAGTATTTTTAGTCTTTTTCAAGTTGTGTAACACACAGAAAATGGTATTTCCCCAGTACAGTGGGATAAATGGGTGAGGAGCTGGTGGCTATGGGCTCTGCCTAGCTTTCATTTAAATGGTTACAGGTACATGATGATCTCTGATGATAGCAGAGAAATTGATTGCCTCAGCAATCAAAATTTCCACACATCTATAACCCATGTGGCATACTAGTGTGCCAACGCACAGTGTTTGAGAAATTCTGGATGTATATGAGGCCACTGAACTACCTTTTCAGATATTAGACATTCATGTTAATATTCTGAGATCTTAATAAAAAGTTTTGAGGGTTAGATAAACAGAAAATAAAGGATCACTGTTGATTGAAGTTAGAATTATATTAAAATTATTGACCTACTAAATAATGTGTAAGTGGATTGTAAACTAATAATATTTTTCTGTTTGACAACCTAGTTGTATACAGTATGATAAATTTAATTTGATTTCTTTTCTTGCCTTAGCAAGTAATTTGAGAAATCATGAGTAAGCCAGGCAGCATATTTTAAATATTTTTAGAATTATGTTAGTGAACATTTTTTCATTTTTCTTTGCCTTGACAGTAGTGAGTGAGGAAAAGCCTATGTTTCAGTTCTCCACTCCCAAGGTCCTCCTCATTCATCCATAGTGCTAGGGAGGCTGTTGAGACAGGAAGAATTCTTGCTGGTTCTTTATAGCAATTGCTCTAGAAGAAGCTCTAATGTTGAGGATAATATGTCAGTGGAGAGTCTTGCCTTTTCTATTTTTTGTTCCTGGATCCTGCTTCTTTTGACAGAGAGAAAAGCTAGGAAGAGCTGAACTTAACCAAGTAGTTAGGGGATTGTAGGAGAGGAGTAAGAGGCCCTGGAATGGACATGAAGAATGAGAAGTAGAGAAAATCACCCTATGTAATTATCACCTTACACAATGATCACCTTACTCTGCATCTTACAGAAAGCTGTCACAGTTGTTAGCACTGGATAGAAACTTTGGACTGACATTGTTTACAAACCCAGCAGCTGAATGTTTCACTTTTAAGCAGAAATATCTTGAAGGAGTTGAGAGCAGAGGTACAAATAATGATATGTGGAATGTCATAAAACTATCAGCATGATTTCTTTATACTGTCATTTAAATGGTTACAGGTACATGATGATCTCTGATGATAGCAGAGAAATTTGTAAGATAATGTTAAATTTGTCCCCTTTCCCATAATTAATATGAAGCCACATTTTTTTCTTTAATTGAAAAAGAGATGAAAGATTTGCTTTAGCATTGCTTTTATACTTGTCAATAGACTTGTTCCTTTTTGATTTGGTTTTGCAGGCAATTTCCTTTATATAATAATGATATACGATGGCAACAGCCCAACCCAAATCCTACTGGACCATACCTTGCCTACCCCATTATATCTGCTCAGCCACCTGTTTCTACAGAGTATACGTATTATCAGCTGATGCCAGCACCATGCGCCCAAGTTATGGGTTTCTATCATCCTTTTCCTACACCTTACTCCAACACCTTTCAGGCTGCAAATACTGTAAATGCTATCACCACAGAATGCACTGAGCGTCCAAATCAGCTTGGACAGGTCTTTCCGTTGTCCAGTCATCGAAGCAGAAACAGTAACAGAGGACCAGTAGTACCAAAAGTAAGTGACTTTCTCTGCTGGCTTTTAAATTTGATATTTGTGTTGCTAATACTAGTATAAGTAATTTATTACTTGGATTGCTTGTCCTTTAATGCTGAATTTACTAATATAAAATGTAAATGAAGTCACTAATATAAAATGTAAAAGGTTCGTGGTTTAAAAATTTATTTCTCCTGTGATAATTTTTCCTTAGTCTTATAGTTGTCTTCATGTTCCTTCAGAGTGTTTTATGTAAACATAATGCACAGTTATTTCCAGATTATTTCAATTTAGTGATAACAATTACATAGTGACATCAATAATAATAAATGGATTTTATAGTGTTGAATGGCTAATACAGTTCAAGATATTCTAGTCTTTAGAAATCAGGAGACATGGAAAAGAACATTTGTGATTCATTATATTCCTTCAACTTCATTGTTTCTATTCTGTGAATTTTTAGTACAAATAACACTTTGTTATTAAAGAGGTACTTTGCTATTATATGAACAAAGGATATCCTAGGACTGAAGAAACTGAAAGAAACATGTGAAACCACTTTTATTCAGGACCAGCCATTTGACTAAGTTAAAAAAAAAAAAAATTAAGACCTTGAAACTACAAGAGAATTAAGGTTCATTCTAGGCAGCTTTTCCACTGAGGTCTTAAATATGGAAACTAAAAAACTAATAATAAGAAAAAAACTTTGTAGTCAGCATTGTAAGCTGATGGAAGACACATCTTGTGACTGTTGTCAGGGAGTTGTTGCTTTCCCTAAATTCCCTTAGCCCAGCTTCTTCAGTGAAGTCTTTACTGCTTCCTGCCATAATTTTTACAAATTAAAAAACAAACAAGCAGCAGAGGTTACTTTGAAAAGCTTTTTGTCTTTGTTCATGGAAATAGTGTGGGCCAAGGGAAATCCTTTTGGAACCTCTGAGAATGAAAAGAAATAAGTATTGAAAATAAGATAATAGTATATAATTTCCAGATGTTGAAAGAATATGATTTCTCAGAATGCATTCCCAGTGGTTCAACTTAGAAAGTTAAAGAAGTTAAATTCGGAGTTCTATTTATTGCTATTAGACAATAAATACGCAAACTTTAAAAAGTGTAAAAAGGGATCATCTTTTTAATGTTTTCTTTTTGAACTCCAAAGCAGAATTTTTTGCTCATCATTGCTATCATGAAACTAAATTTTAGCCTTGAAGTAAGTTACCATGCTTACTTCAAAAGCAAAAATTTACAACCCTTTATATGATATGTTTATACCCTTGTTATTTATTAATTGTTGATTGATGAAATAAAAAAATTCAAGTAGTAGTTACAAATGAATTAAAAATGAAAAGTGAATGAATAAAGTAGTGTTAGTAGTTATTTGAAAGTAGTATGTAAATGTGTATAAAGTAAATTATTTGGCCTATTATGCTTAACAGTAGATAATTTCATGAAAACCCCCTAGTACAGAACCTTTCCTCATGGGTTTAGAGCCACTAATTTGTTGTATACATTTAGGTGTTTTATAATGAATGTATATTCTGTGTTTAATAAATTGAATAGATTTTTTTTTTTTTTAACTTAAATCAGCAACAGCTTTTACAGCAGCACATAAAAAGCAAAAGACCACTGGTGAAAAATGTAGCTACTCAGAAAGAAACAAATGCAGCAGGTCCTGATAATCGATCAAAAATTGTGCTTCTGGTAGATGCTTCACAACAAACTGGTAAGGCAGGGGTTCTATACATCACTGAGTTTTCTGTTTTCATGCATGGACTTTATAATTGCAGACTATACTCCCTTCAGGGTTCTAGACTTTCATCCTTCCATTTTGTTCTGCCACTTTGTTAAAGTCTATTGAAGCATAAAACAATCCGTGTTCTTAATGTTCTTTGGAGCTTATGTACATCTTTGAACAGGGCTTACATTTCCCTTGCCCCTTGTCTTGTACTAGTGGAACAGTTCAGAGATGGGATTTTGCAGGTACTATAGAAATTCGAGGAATTCGTTTTGCTAGAAATCAAAATTGTACATGTTTTTACAACTGGATTAAAGCTCTTTTTGAAATATTCTAATGTCTTATAACATCTTCACATCAAGTTTTCTGTGCCATTTAAGCATAGATCTGAACCAAATCTGTACGTGATACTTATATTCTATCAAAAAGTAAATATTTTAGTCAGATTTTTAAACTAATTAGTTGAAAATTTCTTAAAGTACTATGTAAGCATTAAATAAAACAGCTTTATCTTGACAATAATATCCTTTTTGTTCCCCCCTGATACTGGGGATTCAGCCTGGGGTGCTGTACCCCTGAGCTACATTTACATCCCCAGTCCTTTTTAATTTTGAGACAGGGTCTTACTAAATTGCTGAGACTGGCCTTAAACTTGTCCTGCTTCAGCCTCCCAAATTACTGGGATTACAGATGTGCCACTGCATTCAGCTAAGAATTAATATCTTGTAATGTTCTATTTTCCAGTTTATATCAAGAAATTCTAGTTTATATCTCTGAACTCAGCTTATTGTCTGCAGAGTAGATATGTATCTCTTTTCACCCATTGTCACTGACACTGGTTAAAAAAAAAAAAAAAAAAAGATCCTTGTAAAGGATCCCAGGCCAAGAAAGATTTATATCTCTTCAAGGCACGGTAGCTTTTTTTCCTCTTTCTTTCTTTTTTTTTTTTTGGTGGCAATACTGGGAATTGTGCATGATAGGCAAGTGCTTTACCACTGAGCTACATCCTTAGCCTCCAGTTACTTTTTAATCTCTCTATTATCTCTATTTAATAAAATTGAAATGAACAGGATGGCTTACTTTTCTTTTTTTCATTTGGGCTATACTTTTTTTTTTTAATTGGATATCTATTCATAATGTCCTTTTAAAATTGCTTAGATCCTTTACCAGAGAAAGGATCTGGGGATTGGTTAAAAGTATCGCTCTTGGGATTGTTGATAGTATAATTGTAGGGTTTGTAGGGCATAAAGTTGTGAGATTGATTAACAGACCCCAACAAATGCTTGGAGTTGCCAAGGAAAAGAATCATTGAGTAATATATCCTAAAGTTTTCTGTTTTAGTTGTTCCTAGTCATAGTGATCCATTTCTACATTCTTTCAACTCTGGGAAGGCTTTTAAAAACAAATTATTCTGCTTCTTTAGTTTGCTCATTTGGTCACCATAAAGGCAACCTTTTGAAGCTTAACAATTAGAAAATGAGAAGATAAAGGCATCTATCAAACATTTTTATTCTTTGGTTTGTTTTTAATTTCTGAAAGTTAATTGGTATTAATAAGAGTCGAATATTATAATTTGATAGGAAAATGTCTTTATAGTTGTAACAAATATTTACTTTTGAACACAAGCTTGTATTATCTAGGAAAAGTTTAATATGGGTAAGTATATACAAAAGTTAAATGCATTTCAGTATACCACTAAAATTTAAGAAAAGATATCATTTATAATAGCAAGAAAAATATAGAGTTTCTGGGAATAAATCTTAAGAGATGCATGAGACGTATGCAGAAACTATAAAGCTTTATTGTAAACTCTTTAAAAAAACCGTGAATAATCCTATTTATGAAGAATGATATTGCAAATGTCATTTTTCTCATAATTAGTCTGTAGATTCAGTACAGTTCCAGTAAATATTCCCACAGGAAATTTTGGGGAATTGACAAACTAATTTGAAAATAAAGGAACAGTGGTCTGAGAAGAGGCAAGATTTGCCTGGAAAACATCTTTTCCTCTAGATTTTAAGACTTAAAATGTCATCTTAATTTCTGTAGGTTTATGTTATCAGTGTAGTGTACAAGAACCTTCAAAAAAGAGGCTAGAAAGGAACCCCACGTGTGGAAATACATATGTAGAAAACAACAGAGATAACTTTGCAGATCCCTAATTTATAGTCCACTCAAATCTATTCCAGGTAGATTAAGAACTTAAGTGAGAAAACTAATGGTAGAATAAAATATAGGCAGATCTTTAGACTGTAGGGAGTGAACTATTACTAAAATTAAGAATTTTTAATTTTTTTAAAGTGAGTAAAAGAGCCAGGTGCAATGGTGACACATGCCTATAGTCCTGGCTTCTCAGGAGGCTTAGGCAAAAGGATCGCAAATTCAAAGCCACCCTGTTTCTCATTTTTGTTTTCTTAAAACATATGGATGATTTAATGAGAATTTATTCAGTCATCACAAAGAGTTGTCCCCCTTTCCTTGCTTTGTAGATTTTCCTTCAGATATTGCTAACAAGTCTCTCTCAGAGAGCACTGCCACAATGCTTTGGAAGTCCAAAGGCAGGAGGAGAAGAACTTCCCACCCCACTGCTGAATCCTCTAGTGAACAGGGGGCGAGCGAAGCCGACATTGACAGTGATAGTGGTTACTGCAGTCCCAAACACAACAACAACCAGCCTGCTGCAGGGGCTTTGAGAAATCCTGATTCTGGGACCATAAATGTATGTAACATTGCCTTGATTTATCTATCATCAACATCATTATTATTCTTGTGTCCTTTGGTAAAGTTTAAGTATCTATTACCATTACCAATTTATATAATAGTGAGATGTTTAAAATGTATTTGTGTATTTTATTAATAATAAAAGAATTTATGGAGTAGTATTCTAAGATTGTAATAAGTATGCTTCTAACTAGAGTAAATTGTGAAAGATATTGCAAAGTATAATGCTCACTTTTAAGGAGAAAATAATTGCCTTTTTTTGTTTCTTTTTTTTAGCATGTGGAATCATCTGTATGTGCAGGTACTCATTTCTGTATATTATTTTTGCTGTATTTTCTTCTTTTGACCATGTCAGAGTTTTCCTTTCAAACATGAAGCTTGCTGATGCTGAACAAATACAAAGCAACAACAACAAAACTATAAATCTTTCAGATTCAGGTTAATTTGAAAGTATAGTTTAGCCAAAAGAATTGGGAAAATGCCAACTGGAGATATTTTGCAAGATACAATTTGTGTTATTGGAATACCATTAAAATTTTCAGTGTTAAATTTATATTGCCTTAATTTTAGTATGTGAAGTTAGGGGGCAATTTAGATTTTGACTTCTTTTATAAGCAAATCATATTGTTACATTTTTGTTGCAGGTGGTGTAAATTGGTCCAGTGTAACTTGCCAGGCAACTCAGAAGAAACCCTGGTTGGAAAAAAATCAGGCGTTTTCCAGAGGTGGAAGGCAAACGGAACAAAGAAATAATTCACAGGTAATTTGAATTAGTTGGGAGAAATTTGATTGTGAGATGAATTTTTTTCCATTTGTTTTAATAATGGTATAGTGATTATGGAGGACAGTATCCTTAATTTTTGAAAATGCATAATAAGTTATTTAGAAATGAACTAGTGGTGTCTAGTGGCTTAGCCAATAAGACTTACTTAAATAATGAAACAAAATGGTAAAATGTTGAATGAATGTAGTGCGTATATGGGTATATTTTGTACCATTTTTCTACTTTCCTGTATAGTTAAATATTTCATAATTTAAAAAAGAATGCCCTCCAGTACTGATTCATCTGCCATGATTTTCCTATCCATGTTAACATGTTAAAAACATTTTTGACTTAAATATTCTTTGACTATAAGGACTGGAACTTTGTTCATGTTTATGTTTATTTGACCATTAACACCCTTCCGTGTTATGGCATTGCCATAGTTCTTGCTGCATTGTGCCATAAGGGAGAAGCTGCAGACTGGGTTGCTTCCGGAAGGTCTTGAGGAGCAAGATTAAGCTTCAGTACAGCAGAATATGCTATAAATGAACTTCCAGTAACTTACATTGGTTGGTTACGAAATTAGGAAGTTGTTTATTGGTTGCTATTTTCCATTTTGTTTTTAGATAATTTTCCTGGATCCCCTAAGTTAAGGATTTAAACCATCATATAAGTAGATCTACAGATGGGATCAAAGTAAGGAGCAACTTTCTAGTGGATTAAGTATGCCACCCACTTGCCTATTCTTTGCCTCCCTGAAATGGAGTACTTTAGAAATGCCTTAACATTAATTGGTCTGTCAGGAAAACAGGCAGAATAATGTCCTCCTTCTCTGTGGTTATTGCAAAAATGACTTGTTCATTACTGGCTTGTGTGGCTATCTAGCTATATTTGATTAAAAACAGAAGAACTACAGTGGTAGGTTGCGCAAGCCCCTGGTTTTCAATCCCCAGTACTGCACAAAACAAAACAAAACAAAACAAAAACAAAAAAAACTAAAACATTTGTTTATATGGATTAGATAAAATCTACAAAATGTTTGTTTATGTGAGGAAATTTTTTGTTGAAACTGCAGACTGCTAATCTTGCCAAGTATGTAGCACTGTTATTTTTGGTACCAGTAGCCCACTGGAGTAGAAATAATCCTGAGATGAAAAACATGAACCTTTGAGGGGACAAACAACATCCAAACCAATCAGCATGCCAATTAGGTAGAAATTTTATCTTAGTATAGTTGAGCATCTTTCCATGTGCTGAAAGGCCATTTGAATTTCTCTTTCTGTGAACTTACTTGATCATGTCTTGAATATTTTTTGAATGTCATCTATTTCTTTTCCCCTTTTTTGGTACATTTAAAAATTCATTTGGACAAATTTCTTTCAAATTCTTAAAGTTTCTAGGAGCCTTTAATCTGTAATATGAGTTAGAAATATTTTATTAGATTTTCATCTTTATTTTTTACTTTACTCTGTATCACTGTCATGCACAATTTATATTTTAAATAACATTAAAAGGTTAGTTTTATAAATTGACTTTTTAGTCTTTTTTTTAAATGGCTTCTGAATATTTATTTATTTTTGATGTACTGGGGCTCAAACCTAGGGACACTCTGCCTTTGAACTACATCCTCAACCCTTTGTATTTCAAGACAAAGTCTCACAGAGGTGCTGAGGCTGAGCTCAAACTTAACCATTCTCCTGCCTTAGGCTCCCAAGTGTCTGGGATTGCAAGTGTGTACCACCATGCCTGACTGGCTCCTGGTTTTAAATCAGCTGAAAAGCCTTGTTCTAACATCAGGTTTATGAAGAAATATGCCTGTGTTTTTCTCTTAAGTTGTTGGGTGTCTCATTTTCTTACCTTTAAAGCTAGCTAGCATGTTGACAGACACTTGTAAATTTCAGCTCCTAGAAGGCTAAGGCAGGAGGATTGCAAATTGGAGTCAGTTTGGGCAACTTAGCAAGACCCTGTCTCAAAAATAAAAATTTTAAAAAGGAAATGAGGCTGGGAATGTAGTTCAGTGGTAGAGTACTTAACCTAGTGTGTGCAAGGCTCTGGGTGCCATCTCCAATACTGGGGAGAAAAAAAAGAAAAGAAAAGAAAGCTTTATTCCATTTGGAGTCTTTCCATGTATATGGTGTGATGTATGGATCCTATTTTGTATTCCTGGTAGCACCCAAATCTGCCAACATCATTTATTGAAAGATTCGTCTTTTTCTCTTTTTCAGAGATATGAGACCACCACCTGTCACTTACTAAATTCCCACATGTATTGGAATCTACTCTGGTGTTTTCTGTTCCATCAGTTTTTCAATTAATCTATAAATTTAGGGAGAATGAACTACCTTAGTGATGTAGCTTCTTTCTATACAAAAACAGTATGTCTTCCTGTTTTTTGAGTTGTCTTTTTGTGTTCTTCAAGAGTGTCAAAGTTTTTCTAAAATAAGTTGGTATATATTCTTCAAACATCATTTCCTGTATTTTTTTAATTAATTACTTATTTATTTATTTTTTACAGACTGCATTTTGATTTATTGTACACAAATGGGGTACATCATTTCATTTCTATGGTTGTGTACGATGTAGATTCATACCATTTGTGTAATCATACATGTACATAGAGTAATGACGTCTGTCTCATTCCACCATTTTTCATACCCCACTCAGATCCTTCTACATAATCTAAAGTTTCTCATTCTTCTCAGTATTTTTGTTGTTGTTGTTATTTGTGTTAATGGCATATGAAAATAATCTTTTTTTTTTCAGTGCTGGGGATTTGAACCCAGGGCCTTGTGCTTGCGTGAGGGAAAATAATCTTAGAAGTTGTAATAGGTATTTGAAGCCATAGCTTCTGCTTTGCTTTGTTCAGTATGCCCACTTTTCTATCAACAGAACTCTTTCTTAGAAGTGACTAAGTATTTAGACATCATGAGGTTATTGGAATACTTGCACATTTATTCAGGAGGTTATTGGATACTCGCATATCAGGTTCTCATGAACTTTGTTAGTACCATTAGTTTGGGTGTTTTAATTTAAAATCTGGCACTTTTGTCTCTAAGAATCAAGTTGTATTTGTTTTTAAAGAAAATTGTTATGCCCATTTATGCTTATGTACTAACTCCAATTTATAGTAATAAAAATAGGAATAGCCAGGTTGTTGTAGGTCTTTGCATGTATGAGTTTGATTTCAGAATCAAAGGCTTATGTACTAACACCTACTCTCTAGGTCTGCTACAAATTCTATTTATTGTTAGAATTTTGGGGTAACTCTTAATGAAGATGATATTTTTGCATCTTTTCAATTCTTCAAGTTAAGAGAGTCATTTATTATCAGGTATAATGGGTATTTAAGAGAAAGGCCTTAAAATGTCTTTTAAGATTCTTAGAACAGTTAATATAATTTATTTTGCGGTATTGGGAATTGAAACCAGGGATACTTTACCACTGAGCTATACTCCCAGTTCTTTTTTATGTTTTTATTTTGAGATAGGCTCTGAGTTGCAAGACTGGTCTCCAACTTATGATCTTCCTTCCTCAGCCTCCCCAGTTTGCTGAGATTAGTCGTGTGCCACCACACCTGGCTTAATTTTTTTTTTTTCTTGACCTTATGACAGTTACACAATTCAAAAAATTTCTTAGTAAGATATTTCATTGCACTTGGGCAGCTATCAAAATGTACTGTAGACAAAGCGACTTATAAAGAGAAATTTATTTCTCATGATTCTCGAGGCTAGGAAATCCAGGATCAAGGCACTGGTAGAGTCAGTATCTGGTGAGGGCCTACTTCCTGGTTCATCAGTGGCTGTGTTCTATGTCCTCACATGGTGGAAGGGGTGAGGGAGCTCTCTGGAGTCAATTTATTTTTTTGTTTATTTTTCCAGTACTGGAAGTTGAACCCGTGGTCTTTTGCGTGCCAAGCAAGTTCTTTTACCACGGAGTTACACCCCCACCCACTGGAACCCCATTAGGTCACTTTTGTAAGGTCACTAGTTTGTTTCATAATGGCTCTGCTCTCATGACCAAATCACCTACCAAATCTCCACCTCCAAATGACATCACATTGGGGGTTAAGATTCAACACATGAATTTGGAGGATACAATAATAGTTTATGTGATTAAATGAGAATATTATTTTTGCACATCTGTTTTCTTAGAAACAAAAATTTTATTAACTACTTTTCCTTAGGAAATAAAAAATAAATAAATGGTAGGTATCAGAAGACTTACTTAAATAAGAAAGTAGAGTCTGGGATTATAGCTCATTTGTGGCTCAGTATTAGAGCACTTGCCTAGCACGTGTGAGGCACTGGGTTTGATCCTCAGCACCACATAAAAATAAATAAAGTTATTTTAAAAAGTCATCTAAAAAAAAAAAAAAAAGAAAGTAACCTGCAATTTCTTGAAGTGTTAATAACATCTTGCAAAACTGTAGTACAATATTATAACCTGGATATTAACATTGAAACAGTTAAGTTATAGAAGCAATCCAACACAGAATCTCACTTTCTGTTATTTTGTTTCAAGAATGTTTTATAGCTGGGCATGGTGGTGCATGTCTATAATCCTAGTAGCTTGGGAGGCTGAGGCAGGGGAATCACAAGTTCAAGGCCAGCCTCAGCAACTTAGTGAGACCCTGTCTCAAGATAAAAAATAAGAAAGTTTGGGGGATATAGTTCAGTGGTTAAACACCTCTGGGTTAAAAGAATATTTTATGATTGTACTTGTGTAATCCTTTTGGGATTGGCTTTTTTCACTCATCTGGTTCTCTGGGGATCCATCCAGGTTGTTGGGCTTATTAGTAGTTCATACTTTTACGACTGACTACTGACTAACCATACTTTAGTGTGGATGTAGCAGTTAGTTTAACTGTTCACTCATTGAAGAACATCTGGCTTATTTCCAGTTTTTGGCTTTTGTAAATAAAGCTGATATAAATATTCATATACAGGAAAAGGAAAGGTAAGGTGTGTTAATTGTCACATTTTTTATTTTCCTTGTAATTACCTTATTTGTCAGAAATTTTTTAACTTTTTAAAATAAATTATGCATTTCAAACATTCTTTGCATTGTATATTTTTGTGTAGTTTTCTGTAAGTATGTTATATTTACATAAAATATATACTTAAAAATAATATTTTCTTTTCCCCTTCGGCATTTATTTAAGGTTGGATTCAGATGCCGAGGCCACAGTACTTCCTCAGAAAGAAGACAGAATTTGCAAAAGAGACAAGATAATAAGCATTTAAATCCTAGTCAGACCCATAGAAGTGACCCGAATTCTGAGTCTTTATATTTTGAGGTATACTTTCCAAAATCTATATATATACTGTTATAGAAGATTTCTCATTAAGAAATTAATTTGTCATACTGTAAACATTTTTTAACATGTGACTCTACTATTAAACTGTAAATTATCCAGAAATATTGACTCATTTTTGTCTTAGTTATATATATTTAGTCTAACATTAACTTCACTGATGTTTGTTTTTATAAATTTTTGCCTGTGTGTTCATTTTGAGATAGTATATCAAAGTAGAACTCAATTTCATGTGGACTTCATCCAGTATGAAACTTTTTCTTATTAACTTTGTTGTTGTTCAGTCCATTTGTAAGATTTTTCATATTTGAATAGTCTAGTTAATTTGTGCTGCTATTCAGGTGTGTCTTGGAGAAGGAAGAAAAATGTACTCTCTAGTACTACTAGTATATGGTAACCTTCCTGTGGAGAGCATCCACTCACCTAGTAGAATGTGGAAATGTGCATACCTAATGCTTGGTTGGGTGTGGTTAGACTTGAAAGTAGCCACAAGTCACATTGGGTTTTGGGCAGGTTAGGACTAACATTTGAAATGGATTTTAAGGAATTAGTAGAATTTGCTTATGTCAAACATCCCTGATGATTTGTATAACTTATTTTGGTTGGATCATAGATTCTGTAAAATAGGCTAATAGATGGAGATTAAACTGGAATTCTTGAGGGTCAGAGGATACAGATGAAAAATATGTTAGATAAGCTTAGTAATTTCCCCAAAGTACTTGAGAGTACATCTCAATTATTCTATGAAAAATAGTTTTAATACCTACAAATGTGGCAGCTTTTAAATACGCACTTAACTATATGATTGGTTGCATCCTTATGTTTAGTTAAAGATATTAGATACATATTTTCAATGTAAAAATATATATTAGATATGTATTTTTCAATGTAAAAGATGATATTGGTTAAGAAATTAATTTGAATAGAAAAGATTTAAAAATTTTTAAACTTTTAATCTTATAGTTGTATATGCGGGATAGGGAATATATTAATAAAATTCATATTAAACTGCTTCAGATCTTTTCTAAATGATCTGAATGTGATAAAATCCAATTTAATTTTTTTCAATTACCTACCTGTTTGGGATATAATTAGTAGTCAAAATGGAAAATAGGTGCAGAAATCCAAAGGATGAACTTAATGTGGCTATGCTCCCATGCTTTAATAATTAAATTGGGTGGGATTTAGCATGTAAGAAATGTGGTTTCCTTTTTAAGACTAATTTTAATTAGTTCAGCAGTAGAATATGGAAAATTATTTCCTCATTTGTCATTACTCTTAGACAGTATAAAAAAATTTTCTTAGAAGTTTTCTCTGAATCATTTTTACTAAAAATGTGAAATTATTTTAGGATGAAGGTGGATTTCAAGAACTACATGAAAATGGAAATGCTAAGGATGAGAATATTCAACAGAAACTTTCTTCAAAAGTAGTAAGTGATTCTTTTTAAAAAGATAAGCAAAATAGAGCATCTTTTAAACTATGGCTATGTGAAAAGAAATGTTAAAGATCAATATAAGGAGACATGGGGCAAGGTACTGTACAGGAAACAGTATGTTTGGTATTTAACTTTTTGTATTTTGTTTTTGTTTTTGGTACTAAGGGTTAAACCCAAGGTTGCTTTACCCTTGAGCAATATCCTTAGTCCTTTTTAAAATTTTTATTTGTTTAATTTATCTAAAAATTATATTTAGCCTTTGCTAAGTTGCCAAGTCAGGTCTTGAATTTGAGATCTTCCTGCCTCAGCCTTCTGCATCATTGGGATTACACATGTGGGCCCCCACACCCAGCCTGAATGTTTCTTTTTAACGTAGCCAAAACACTTTCTTTGAAATCCATAGTTTCATTACAAGACCAGAAAATACATTTAATTACATAAATGAAACATGTAACATTCTGTACAGAAATTTTCCCAATTAGTGAAAAATTTTACTTTGGAGATATTTTGTTTTATTTCAGAGATCAAAGGTCAAAACATGTCCACCTATTGCAGTAGGCTGTTGTCCTTTTTTTCCAGGCTGAAATGATCCACTTTCTTCTTTACGACATCAAATCCTTGTGTTACAGAGCATGCCTTATTCTGGATTTCTTTCTTTATGATTAGACTTTCATGAGATCACTAACAAATGTTTTTCTCTGGTTATCATAGTTGGATGATTTACCTGAAAACTCACCAATCAATATAGTTCAGACTCCAATTCCCATTACCACTTCAGTTCCTAAACGTGCAAAAAGTCAGAAGAAGAAAGCTTTAGCAGCAGCTCTTGCCACAGCTCAAGAATATTCAGAAATAAGTATGGAGCAAAAAAAATTACAGGTATATAGTCATTTGTATGAACAATTATGATAATTTATTTGCTAGGTTTGATGGGATAGATAGGAGTGATAAGCATATAATCATGGTAACTTGTTATACTTTCATACTACATCAAAAAATAAATATTTTCATATTCACCTTGCAGGAAGCTTTATCAAAAGCAGCTGGAAAAAAGAATAAAACACCTGTGCAGCTAGATTTAGGGGACATGTTAGCTGCTCTGGAAAAACAACAAGCAGCAATGAAAGCGCGGCAGATTACTAATACCCGACCTCTGTCATATACAGGTAATGATATCATTCGTCTGGGTAATTTGTATTTGGCTTTGGCAGTATATTTTGGATATTGTTAATATAAATTTATATTTGTATAGATGTATCTGTACATGTATGTGTGATCTAACTTAAATTGTGTATATATGTAAATATATGGATACATATATATTAGATATATATGCATTTTAGATATATATGCAATTTAAGTTAGCTCAAACCACAAGCCTCGAAATTGTCCATGTCTCTTCACTTTCCATGTCAAGCCAAGTTCTTCAGCATATCCTCTCTATCTTACCTTCAAAATATATCCATAGCCCGGCATGGTGGCACACACCTGTAATCTCAGTGGCTCAGGAGGCCGAGGCAAGATCATGCATTCAAAGCCAGCCTCAGCAAAAGTGAGGCACTAAGCAACTCAGTGAGACCCTGTCTCTAAATAAAAATATAATATAGGGCAGGGGATGTGGCTTAGAGGTTGAGTGCCCCTGAGTTCAATCCCTGGTACCCACCCCTACAAAAAAATATAGGTATATATCCATAATGTACTCACCAGGTCCTTTCCTGTCACCCTAAGACTGCCCATCATTATATTATACTACAGTAGTTCCTGACTGCTATCTACCCTTCCCTCCCCCAGTTTTTTTTTCTCTCTCTCTTTTCAGTACTGGGGATTGAACACAGTGGTGCTCTTCCACTGAGCTATATTCCTAGAAATTTTTATTTTTATTTTGAGACAAGTCTTGCTAAGTTGCCCAGGCTGCCCTCGAACTTACTATGCTCTTACCTCAGCATCCTGAGTCACTAGGATCACAGTTGAACACCACCATGCCTGGGCCCCCCAATTTATTTTAAAAGAAGTGATCTGTTTAAGATATAAGCTAGATTATATTGTTCCATGACTCAGAACCCTCTAGTACCCCTTCATCTCACTTGAAATAAAGCTTCATTCTGCCCCTCTTACCTCTTCACCTTTATTACCATTCTCTCCTGACACTCAGTATCTTTGGACTTGCTGTTCCCTTTTCCTAGAATGCTGTTTTCCTGGATGTCAGTATTGTTTGTTTCCTCAGGTCCTTCAGATCTCTGCTAAAATGTCAATTGTGCATTTTGAACCAACCAAATTTTTTTCTTCAGTGGTTAAAATAAAAATCACAAGTAATTTGGTTCTCCCATTCTGTTACCCAGTTTAAGTAGCAAACAAGTTTTGATCCAATTTTGTGTGCATATGAGAAAATGGTCTTACTTCCTACTGAAACAGTAATTTCTGTTTTAACAAACCTTGTCAGTTTTAGAACTCTCAGCAGTTCTAATGTGCTCCCTCATTTCTTTTTTATAGTGTTTGTTTTAGCGGGTGCAGAATAGGACAAAGGGAAGGGAAAGGCATTAATAAAAAGTACTAGTGCTGAATGATGGAATGAATTCTATTGGTTCTGTTCCAGTGTTGCTTATTAGAAGACAAAAAGATAAGTAACAGTGCATAACTGTCATCTGTATGAAGAATGTTTAAACCTATAGCTAGTTACCCATCCAGTATACAACTTTGCTTTGAGTCACTATTAGTAAAAGTAATATTGGATGTGTACAAAGCTTTAGAGTCACATGTTATTGAGATGGAGAGAGTGGCAGTAACAACTTCCTGTAGTCTTTTCCAGAACACAGCAGTGTTGGGGAAGAGGTATGAACTTGTAGCTAAAAGCAGGGTCTCTGAAGTCAAGCTGTGTTTGAATATTGCTCTTCTATGTATTTATTTGTGAAGTTACTGTGCTTCAATTTCTTTACATTAAAATGAGGGTAATGATAGTACTTACTTCAAGATTGGGGGAATAAAGAGATGATGCATGTAAAGTGCTTAGAGACTTTGGGTTATAATCACTAAATAAATGTTAACTAGTATTATTATGAAGAAGAAATTGTTAACCTGTGACATTTCAAATGAGTTATCATTACAACTTTGATTCATTTAGCAAATGTTAATCAAAAGTAAATAACTGCAAAATATGCTGTCAGGATCTATTGGAATTGCAGAAATGATTGAGATACACTTTTGTTCAAGAAGTTTAGTCTGGTGAGATTAGAAAGACATACATAGCTAATCAAGGTTTTGTGAACCTGTGGAAGAGAGAGTGAGTGATGTATGTCAACATGAGGCTATAGTAACAGTGTTATAAATTATTTCATTTAAGATAGCATTTGAACAGAGCTTAAAGAGGGAATAGGATTCTCTGTTTTTACACTCTATTGATTTAGTTATTTATTTTTTTGATAGTGGGGATTGAGCCCAAGGGCACTGTACCATTGAGCCATACCCCCAGCCTTTTTTTACTTTTTATATTGAGACAGCGTCTCACTAAATTGCCCAGGCTGACCTCCAACTTTTTATTGTCCTGCCTTGGCCCTGGAGTTGCTGGAATTATAGGCGTGTACTATCACACCCAGCCAGGAGTAGACATCTTGATAGATAGAAATGAGATTAACTTCTAACCAGTCACAGGGTTTAAATTGGAAAGTGTTGATTACAAAGAATGCTGCTGGAAAGTTCAAGAAAAGAATGAGACTGTGGTAGGGATGAAAAAAAAGAATTGTAAGGAATTGATAGACTTTTTTAATGGTAGGATGTAGAAATGGGTATGGGTCAAAGATGACTCTACTCTGGCACAGACTGTGTGGTGAAAAGAACTATGATGGTACTACACAAAGATCGTGGAAGATTTTTCTTGGGAAGAACAGACAGGGGCCTTGATTTCAAATGCAAGCAATGAAATTCCTGTGGTTCCTATTTGACATGTAGTTATGAATGTATAGTTTAGGTTAGAAGTTATTGAGTTTCAAATAGAATTGTTGAACCTATGGAAGTAAGATTGTTAGAGGAAGGGAAAATTGGAAAAAAGATGCTCTGGGATAGAACTTTTGGAATGTGCAAATTTCTAGGACAAAAGAAAGAAGAACCAGAAAAATACAATTTAAAAAGAGTTTAAAAAGTCGAAATCACAGAAGGCACAGAAAGATTTTCGAGGAAAAGGATAGAGTGTCAAATGCCAAAGAAAATTAGAAGAGAGTAAAAGCAGAATTTTATTCGGCAATTGCAAGGTTATGTGTGATCTTTACAATAACAGTTTCAAGAGAGTGGGTAGGACAGAGACCAGATTGTAATGATTTGGGAAGTGAAGATGGGAGAAAGACTATTCAGAAATTTAACAGGAAAGGAAAGAGTAACTGTGGCACCTTAGCTTGAAGGGAAGCCAGTCAAAGGAAGGACTCTGTCACCTTCAGCCCCCTTTCTTTTGCTTATTGTGAGGGGTCAGGGAAAAGAATCAAGGATTAGGGAGGAAATTGAAAAATGTAAGGGGAAAGGGGAAAGCGATAGAGCAAGATCCTAGAGGAACTGAGATGGGAGTAAGAGCAGAGGTAAGGATAGGAGTAAGTTGTAGAAAAGCTCTGACGGAATAAAAGGATGAGGTTATCATTCTTTAGGAATATTAAAGGGTTGGAGATAACCATTGGAAAATGAGAGTATTGTCCAGTCATAAAAGAGCTCTGATAGTTTTACACAAAGATCATGGAAGATTTTTCTTGGGAAGGACAGGCAGGGACCTTGATTTCAAATGCAGTGAAGTTCCTGTGTTTCCTATTTGACATGTAGTTATGAATGTATAGTTTAGCGCTATATGGTACCTAGAGTATAGCTGATGGGGGGAAATCAGCATTTTTACTGACATTAAAATAAGGAAAGGAGTGATAGGTTTCATAAGTTTCTTATGTAAGAATGAATAGGTGATTAGGAACAAGGAAAGGTGCAGTTTTGAAAATTCAGGTGAAATGTTTCTGACTGAAGACTGCTTGTAAGGAAATGCCAAGCTTAAAGGTTGCTACAGTAAAATAGAACTAATTTATCCCTTCTTTGGACCTCTAAATTGGCTAGTGGCTTTGGCTTTGTAATTTTTATCTTATGGAGGCTAAAAATTTGGAGATTTATCATAGGGACACTGTATCTGAGGGACACCACTCCTACGGTTATGATGTCTGATTTTTCTAGTGGAAAAGGATGTTCTTGTTTTTGTAGATTTATCATTGGAAATTTTGAAAGTATGTGAAATTGACCATAATAGTAAAACTAGTTTCTTTTTTGTTTTTAGTGGTTACTGCAACTTCTTTTCACACTAAAGACTCTACTAACAGAAAACCTTTAACAAAAAGCCAACCCTGCTTGACATCTTTTAACTCTTTGGATATTACTTCCTCTAAAACAAAAAAAGGAAAAGAGAAGGAAATTGCAAAACTAAAACGACCTACAGCACTTAAAAAGGTAAAACAAAATCTGGGGATGTTTATTTTATAGGATGAATAAGGGTTTTAATCTGTTTTGCAAAACTAATTGTGGTGTTTTAACCAACACATTTTTGGGAAGTATTCATAAACATGCATTTTTATGATAACTGGTTAATTTGAAGCTTGGGATATCATGATTGTCTGTGAGGAACAAGGCCTTAGAGAATGATTCTTTTTTTCCCATAAGGAAGATTTAAAAAAAAAAAAAACAGAAAATAGTTAAACATTTAATATCCAAAAGTATTAGACCCTAAGAATCAAAATCTTTGTGGATTTTTTTTTATTGTTGTTTTATATTGTGTGTGTGTGTGCGCACATCTGTGGCAATGCTGGGGATTGAATTCAGGTCTTTATGCATGCTAGGCAAGCTCTCTACCACTGAGCTATGCCCCTAACCCCAACACTGAACCTTAATACTAACTTTGTCTTAGTACTAACTTAAGTGCTTGCTCTGTACATAGTTTTAGGTAATTGTTTTTTTAACCTTCATTTTCCTCATCTATAAGTTGAAGGTGATATTTGCTTTGGTTAGCTCATAGTTCATATCAGAAGAATTAGAATGACATAATCCATGTACAAATAATTAAAAATGGTGAAATGTAAATCAGTTATATGGTTTCCAGACTTTTAAACTTAAGTCACTTTTTTGTAAACTCCAATTTATCACCCAGGATTTAAAGAATGAAGCAGATATAGTTTGATAAATATTCTCAAGCACAATCGCTTTCCTTTATTTTTATGTACAGTATTTCTTTCAATCTACAGTGCCTAAAATTCTATTTACCTTTTTCCATTTAGTTTGTATTTTAGCCACATAAACACATAACCTATTAAAATCCTCGTGTCCACATGTAAGCAAACTATATACCTCTGTTTTAGTGTACATTGTAATCATTGTAATCAGTACATAGTTGATTAGTAAAGACTGGCATAATGACTTTTAGGTTATTTTGAAAGAAAGAGAGGAAAAGAAGGGACGTTTAACTGTGGACCACAATCTTTTGGGATCTGAGGAGCCAACAGAAATGCATTTAGATTTTATTGATGATTTGCCACAGGAGATCATTTCCCAGGAAGGTAAGGAGGTCTTTTTTCTCCTCTTCTCATGGAATGGTCTAGAGCATTCTAATTGATAGATGAACTATTGCTGGTTATGCTCCTATGTGGAAGAAGTGCTCCATATTTTGGATAAATTTGATTTTGAGAGTGGTTTCTTTTGAAGATGCTTTTAGATGGAGACAGCTGGAGGATGGGACAAACATTATAGTAAATCTGTGACATTTTTGAGGCTTACATTTAGAATTTGTAATAAACCCTCAAAATTAAGATCTCACTGGTTCCTCTGGAAGTGGCAGATTTTTCCCCCATTTTCTCTTCTTTTATATATGAAACTCTCTTGGTTATTTTTCTTCATGAGGGTATTTTTAATTGAGTTATTTTTGTTGATTTTCTTTCTTGCTTTTAGGAAATTGATACTTATGTGTGATGGGTAGAGAATTGCAGAGCAGAGCCCAATTAGTCAATAAGATTCAGTTCCATATAATAAATACCCACCACATAAGATTTTGCCACACATTTAAGTCTAATTGATACACAGATTAAGTATCAGGGTTTCCTTGTTTTTGGAAAAATGAATTTGCTTCCAAGGATTATTCACCTAGGCCATATTTGGTTAGGATTCCCTTTATTCTCAATTTAATATGACTCCCTTTGTGTTTAGGGTTATTCATCCATCCATTCATGCAGCAAATGTTTATTGAATACCTACCACACATATTTTATTTACTAGTGGGAGTAGAGAGGTTGGAGAATGTAAAGAAGATATATAGTGGGCAGGTCCTGCTATCAAAGAGCTGATGATCCAATAGGGAGATAAGATAGATATTTGTGCAACTTTGTTAATTATTGAACTGGATGTACAACATGAACTCATTTCCTGAGCTATTTAGGGAAGAAGCCATAATCGAACAAAGGAAATGGTAGAGTCAAGGGATAGCATCTAAAAACGTGGCTTCCTGAGCACTGAAGCAAATGCCACATTAGAGAATCAGGAGTGGGTATGGAGAGAGTGAGATAGAATTTATCATTGCCAGCAACAATTGGAACTTCAAAAAGAAAGAAATATTTCTAAGAAATAGTGGACAAGTAGAGATGTAGGAGATAGGTAATATCTGAAAATAGGTGCAGATCTTTGTTCTTTAATTTAAATCCCCTGAGAATTCATGTTTTGGATAATTTGGCCTCTCATTTCTTTTGTGGAGACTTTAAGACTGGGCTTGATTTTTAAGAGCATATTTTTTATAGATAATGAGAAGATTTAATTTTTGTAGTATATGAGGAGAAATGTTTATTTGTGAAAGGAAAAATGCCCAACTTATTAGCTTGCAGAGAGTTAGGAAATAGCCCAAAAGACAACTGCCATTCTAGATTGTAGAGAGCAGTATAGAACTTTTCAGCATTTGAGGTTTCTAAATTATTTTCCCTCATTTGAAATTTCCACAGATACTGGACTGAGCGTGCCCAGTGATACTTCACTTTCTCCAGCAAGTCAGAATTCTCCATACTGCATGACACCTGTGTCACAAGGCTCTCCTGCCAGTTCTGGGATAGGCAGTCCAATGGCATCATCAACAATAACCAAAATCCATAGCAAAAGATTTAGAGAGTAAGTTTTTATCTCTTTACTGAGGTTGAATAGTTTAGGATCTTTATTGTGGTTCCGAATTTAGTATTGTCATTATTACTCCATGAGTTGAGCATGCAAAACACCAAAAATATTTTTTTCCAATTTTGTTTAACAGCTAGTTTTGCTATATTTGAAGCATTCCCTTGCCAGTGTTCATGGAGAGTGATTTGACCGTAAATATATTCTATTTATATCAAATAATGTTTCTACCCTAGAATCTTGGCCTCTTACATCTTATACCAAATGTTTTTGATTTTATATATGTATTATTAACCCTTCAAAAATTTCTCTCTTCATTTAATATGTAATAAAGTTGTAGGACCCTATTATGTGAAATTAATCTATTACATAAAGCTAATATTTTATTTTTTTTCATTGCTGGAAATTGAACCCTGTGTCTTGTGCATAGTGAGCAAGCACTCTACCACTGAGATACACATTCAACACCAGCTATTTGTCCTTTGTTTGTTTTTAAATTCTTTTACATATATATTTTTAGTTGTTGATAGACCTTTATTTTATGTATTTATATGTGGTGCTGAGACTCAAACCCAGTGCTTCTCACATGCTAGGCAAGTTCTCTACCACTGAGCCACAACCCCAGCTCTAGCTATTTGTTTTTAAGCAGATATTTATAGGTTTTAGAATTGAAACATTTAGTGAATCACAAAATGATAACCTTGTCTGTGAATAACCTTAAACTGACAGTTATTGCTGTGAAGCATTTTAGGATTTTAACATTTGCTTAGATGAATTACACAACCTTAACTGCCTTTATTTATTTAATTATTTTTTTGTGGTACTGGGGATCAAACCCAGGACTTCACACATAGTAGGCAAATGCTCTATCAGCAAGCTGCATCCCCAGCCCTCTTAATTTCCTTTAAAGATGGCATATGGAAGAATCCCAGACTGAAAGTATAGTCTTTGAGAGGCCAAACCATATCAGTTTGTTTTGTTCCTTTTTCTTATTCCATTGTTTTTGAGCAAATATTTTGAGAAGTTAATTAAATGTCAAATAACAGATGTGGAGCAAAAGAACCATTTAGGGAATAAAATGTTGCATATGTATGAAATAACAGTTTGAAAGAAAAAACAAATGAAGAAAATTGCATTTTCAATATTCTATTCAATTGTCTCTTTAATTTTGAATATTTTATGACATTTAATCTTCCTACAGTGTGTCCAGTTTTCTCTTCTGAAGTAATGTCGTATTTACTTAAACATTTTTTACATACATCATAAAATTCCCAACACACAAAAAAATTTTTTTTCCACTAAAGAAGGGCAGGCCTGAATTTTTCCACTGTATAACTTTAAAATAGAAGTCTTCTATTTTCCTTGCCTAGTCATTACTAGATTAGAATTTATACCAATTCTCATTGTTAAATGCCTGCTTATAGTAGAGATGAGGGATGAGAACTAGAAAAGATGGAAAGGGTATATAAAAAATATGCTTGGATGATTTTCTTATCCTAGAAGTTAAGTACTATAGTGACATTACATTTTTTCCTGTTTTCCATATGATAACCATACATGATCTCACAAAGAGCCTCATTCAGTTGCTTTGTCTGATATAAAGGTATATGACTTCTACCTCAAGGCCTCTTTGATTTTGACCTCAGTTTAACTATTGAGTTCATTCTCCATAGTTGTAGATTTTCAGAGCTAACAAGGCCATGAAGGTCATCTCACCTGACTCATTTTTGTGGTTGAGAAATACCCAAAGACTTAATCCAAACTCAGGATAAATTGTTAAGACATTCATTTAAAAGTTAGATTTATTTTTTCCTTGTGGAAGCACCTGTAGTATTCACTGGACTGAAATAACTTTGTATCTCTTTACTAGAAATATTTCATCTGTTTTCACCTCATGGCAAGCTAACATTTGATTTGTATCTTTAGGAATTTAATAATTGGAGTTCATATAGTACTTCATAGAGGTTATGAACCTATCCTTCACTAAAAGCCAGTTTGTTGAAATTCAGTATCAAAGACAGTCTATATCACTCTTGTTTCTAGTTGACTGAGGGATTTAGAGGCTTTATTTATTTATTTATTTAATGGTACTGGAGATTAAACCCAGGGATGATTTATCACTGAACTACATCCTCAGCCCCCAATTCCTATTTTTGAACAGGGTTTTGCTAAGTTGCTAAATCTGGTCTCCAATTTGTAATCCCCCTGCCTCAGCCTCCCAAGTCACTGAGATTACAAGTATGCACTACCATGTCCAGCTAAGGATTTAAAAGTTTTAAAGACTTGACTTTTCATGAAAACCTTTTATTGAATGTAGTTTCTTAAAGATGTTTTCCTAATATATTTTTTAATTACAGAAAAATAGGATGCAGTTCCTATTGTTTTTTATGTTTGTTTGTCTTTCCTTTATAGGTATTGTAATCAGGTTCTTTGTAAAGAGATTGATGAATGTGTGACCCTTCTTCTCCAAGAACTTGTCAGTTTTCAGGAACGCATCTACCAAAAGGATCCTGTAAGAGCAAAAGCACGAAGACGGCTGGTTATGGGTCTAAGGGAGGTCACCAAACATATGAAGTTAAATAAGATCAAGTGTGTTATAATATCTCCAAACTGTGAAAAAATACAGTCAAAAGGTATCTACACTTAGATTTTGAAGTGTTTTGATATTTATTTGGTATAATTGTAGGGTTTTTTAAACATTAGTCTTTCTCGTAAAGCATAATATAAAACAAAACATTGAGCATGAGAATAGAATGAAATATTTCAGTGACTAAAATTAACTAGGATAATTGGAATTGGGTTATAAAGGAAATCCCCATGTATGAATAGTGGTAAGGGGAGATACTAAGTGTCCCCACTGTTGTGATCAGAGTGGAGACTAGTCAAAGTGTATTGTGCCTTGTCATGCATCCTTACTTGTCCTTTTTTGATGGAGGAGCTACTTTAGATTGGAGTAGACACATCTGTCAGGTAGCAGTGGTAGCAAATGCATACATAGGATAGAAAAACCAATAAAATCAATAATATGTTATCTGTCTCACTGCATTGTGATAGGTCATTACTTGAACTGAAAGATTGAATAAAGGGGTTAGCCACTATTAACAATTTTAAATAATTTCTTCATTATAAATGTCTGTGAAATTGAAATTTCATTCTTGCTCTGCTAATCTGTATGAAGAGACAAAAATACTGGGTTTGAAGGAATTTAGAATTTAATTGGTGAGAAAGAAAATTGTGTGTGTGTGTGTGTGTGTGTGTGTGTGTGTATTTAAAATATACATGTACCCATACGTAATATAAACTCAAATAGGATAATGTGTGTAACAGTGTAAGTGCTATGAGAATTTTCATAGAATCCTTTGCTCCATGTTTTATGCTTTAACTGTTGGGTGCTAGATTAGCTCCATTTAGGAAATAACTAAATTAATACCTCCCTATGTGTTGATTTTCATAGGTGGACTGGATGAGGCTCTCTACAATGTCATAGCTATGGCACGGGAACAAGAAATTCCTTTCGTGTTTGCTCTTGGAAGAAAAGCTCTAGGACGCTGTGTGAACAAGCTGGTTCCTGTTAGTGTAGTGGGAATCTTCAACTACTTTGGTGCTGAGGTAGGAATTTGGGCAACACACTCTCTTGTTCCTTCCAATCCCCACAACCCCCAGATCGTACATTTTCTGTGGACACATACCTGAGTTATGTTTAAACATTTAAAGGGGAGTGAGTTGATGACTCTTAAAGAATAAGTGGAAATTCTTAAATATTACGTTTTCCTTTGAAAGCAGTGAAAACATTTATGTAGGTTAAACTCACAATAGTTTGAGAAGATTTTAGTTTCTCTTTTGCCAAGATGTTTTTTTTTTTAAATTTTGAACTCAGCTGTTTAGTACTTGATAGTTTATTTAACTGCTAGTTGAAGATATCCAGTATTATGCAATGTGAAATAATTTCTTCAGACTCTATAATGACTATATTTTGTATACTAGGAGTTAGAAGAAAAGAATCCTTTAATTGAAGGAATTTTCCTTTAGAAAATGAAATACCTTAAAAAAAATAAAATGAAATACCTAAAACAGTTGTCAGAATAGTTCTGCATACATGATACCTTCACCTCTGGCAGTTTGCTAATACAGAGCTTACAATACAACTGATAAAATGAAGGTTATTAGTTTAGAAAATGCTTGTCAACTAATGGCATTTTAAGACTTTTTTTTTAGTGGAGTTGACTCTTAAGTAATTTGTGATATCATGAGCAGATCATTTTCTCTTGCCAACCATACTATTTTTATATATTTAAGTGTCTCTCCCTGTCTTTTCACTATGTTTGCATACATCCCATTCCCCCATCCATTAAGTTTCTTTTCCATTGCCCTCAAAATTATCTACCCACCCACTTTTTATGAATATAATTTGTGCTCTCACAATTGCCCTTGCTTTTCTCATTTATAGCTTATCACATTGCTTTGCTATAGTTTATGTGTGTTTCTTTCTCTTTCACTGACTTCTTTGAAGGCCGATAGGCCCCTTGTCTTTGTGTGCCTGATACCTTTCACACAAGGGAGCATGAACAGGTGACAAATGTTTGTTGAATGAATTGTGATAGATGTTATCTGCTCTATTAAACTATATGTGGGAATTTGGGTGCCAAAAAAGAAGGGTCACATATAGATATTTGATAAAAATGTCCTCTTTTTAAATTCACTGTTAGAGTTTATCAAATAGGAATAGGGTCAGGATTCAGAAAAGTGGATTTTTTTTTAATTGTATCAGCTTCTTCATGAATTATGTGTGTTAACTTATATAATTTTATATTATAAAATATTTGTCAGCTTTGCACATTTTTTTACTTGTCCTCTATAATATTAAGGTAGGTAAATTATTATTTAAACCAAGTTTCTTAAAAGAAATTTTTAAAAAATATTAGTATATTGTCAAGTATATCCATTTGTGGTAATGTTATTTAAGTGGTAATGTTATGTAAGTTATTTTTATCATCTGATAAAACCTTTGATTTAACTTCTTGTCCTTACTCTCACATTTAATACTTTCATTCCACGTTCCTAGCTACTCTCCTTAGTTTTTCTTCTCTTTCCTTATATTCTTTTATTCCTAATAATCTTTTTATGTGTAAAACCAATATGAATCTCAAAATCATTTATCTTTTTGCCTATTTTCTTGTTATTGGTTGCACTCTAAATGCATTATTTGTTAAACACTGCACAAATATTTGTCATGTCTGTTGCATGTTACACATAGAGGCTGTTTTAATCATCTTCCTTTTTAAAAACAAAGTCTTAATACTGCTAGTTGTTAGCACCTGCCTTCTTCAAAAAGCAGCACAATTAGTAACATTGTTTATTGCACCTACTCCTTTAAATAGTTTAAAAAGCATGGTACTTAACATTTTTTCTATTTTGGGGGTGCTGGGGAATAAACCCAGAGCTTTACCTATGCTAGGAAAGTGCTCTACCACAAAGGTACATCACCAACCCTTTTTAAATTTTTGAGATAAAGTCTTCCTAAATTACCCAGGGTGCCTTTGAACTTGTGATCCTTCTGCCTTAGCCTCCAAGTAGCAGGCCTAGCTACATTTTCTTTCTTGAAGTTAATTTTTGGACATTTTAGTTGCACAGTAATGTGGTACCTTTTGTCATGCTTTTATCTTGTTAAGGTTTATTATACTTAAAGGACCAGTACCATGATAAGAAGAAAAAGAATCTTGGAATACTTTTCCTTCATGTCTGAAAGTATAATTTTATGTAAAATTAAACATATTCTTATAAATATCCAGATCGTGTTTACCAGTTGAAATTCTGTATTTAATATTGTGAGTATGTTTTGTTGTGCTACTAAATCAAGACATTTAACAGGAATAGGTTATTGTGTTATATGGCATAGGAACCACTGGAAGTTGTCCTGCTCGTGGCTATAGACACTTGAGTTTTCTTTGAACATCATTATATACAGTTACTGAAGTATAACTTTAGTACTGTGTTATTTGCCATTTTATTAAAATTCAAGTATGTTCTTTGTACCTGCCATTTCACTGGAATTATTCTATTCATACCAACTTTTGTTCACTGGTATAGGAAATTCAATTATTTAGCTTGATGTTCTACATTCAGGTTCTATATTCTGGTGGTGTTTTTGTTGTTGTTAGTTTTTATTCATAATTATAAATTTAACTGTAATCCAGCTAGATTAAGGAAAATATGGGAAGTTTTGTTATTCATTTTTATTCATAATCATAAACTTAGTCCAGCCGGGTATACTGCTTTTATAATTTGCCTTTGACTCAATAATCGTGCTTACCTCTTTTGTAAGAGTCATATTTTTATCATTTTCAAAACCCTGGCTGACTTCCTTTTGGTCTTCTTCATGTTCTTCCAACAAGTGAAATTATTGGGAATTTTTAATTCATGTGGAGACTGCCGTCTTCTACATCTGTCTGTAAATGTCTGCCTGCATATAGTCATCCCTTATTTCCTAATCCATGTATGATTCCTCATTGCTCTCCAAATAAGCCCCCTACTTTTTTTATGTCTCTACCCTTATTTATGATTTTGTTTGTTTAGCTAAGAATGCCCTATCTTTACCCCTCAAAAATGTGTAGATATCAGATGTCATCTTCCTTCATGAATTCCAGCAGTTAGAGCTGATGTCTCACCTAAAAGCCACAACATGTTGTACCTCTCAAGGCATTTAAGCTATCATGCCTTGAATTACAGCTGTCTCTTGTCTTTTTACAGCCACATAGAAGGTTCCACTAAAGCAAAGTTGGTTTTCCAGTCTTTGTAGTCTCTGTGATGCCAGACAAGACACGAAATGAACTGCATTTAACTTGTTTTGTTGTTGTTGAATTGATAAACTTTGGAAGAACTTTAAATATGTATCACAATTGGTGGCTAGTGTTAGAATCAAGGAATTTCTTCAGAGTTGTATGGTTCTGTGGTTTGCATACCATTCAGATTTTGTCCTGATTGAAAGTGTATCTGATCCTAAAATAAAAAGATATTTATTGCTGAAAGTAGAAATAAAAAGTATAATAAAAAAATTGACTAATTTGAATCTTTAAGGATTAAAAGAATCTTTATTTCTTTCTAGAGCCTGTTTAATAAATTAGTAGAACTCACTGAGGAAGCCAGGAAAGCATATAAAGATATGGTTGCAGCAATGGAACAAGAACAGGCTGAAGAAGCCTTAAAAAATGTGAAAAAGGTACCACACCACATGGGGCATTCTCGGAACCCCTCTGCAGCAAGTGCTATTTCTTTTTGCAGTGTTATTTCTGAACCTATCTCTGAAGTAAATGAAAAGGAATATGGTAAGTTGTTGCATACCATTTGAATGACTTAAACTTTGAAATAATTTAATTAAAATAATTTTGTGCGTAACTTTCCATTCTACCTTCTGTTCTTACCTTTATTTTTATAACTTTTTTAAAATTTTTATGTGGTGCTGAGAATCAAACCCAGTACCTCACACATGCTAGGCATGCACTCTACCACTGAGCTACAACCACAGCCCACCTTTATTTTTGATTATCCAAATTTTGCTTGAAATTTTGGCTTAAAAAATTGTATCAAACATTCCACTAACCCATAAAATTCCAAGTTTTCAATTCTGTATAGAACAGTGGGACATAATGGGTTAAAAACCAAGAGAATTTTTGTGACAAACTTTCTATGAGACCCTGGAATTTAATCACAGTTCCAAAAACTTAAAATAGCCAAGGTGGATCTTGAAAGCAGAATGTACCATACATGTGACCTATCACTAAGTAAATATTAGGAAGTTTTATTCTAATAATTTATACTCACTTATTGAAATTCTGTATTTACTAAGTAAACTAAAGAACTGAATACTACTGAGTCTAATCTTATAAAACCTAGACATATGACATTTACTTTGAGTTTAATCTGATTGAGGTAAAAAAGAAATACAGACCCATGGTATTTGTGTTTAATGTTTAACATTATTTACTACAGTCTACATTTTAGTAATATCTTTGCCTTGTTTCTGTAATACTTTGAACGCTCTAACTTCTCTTCCTTGAACTAGTTTCTGATTCATCTCCCATATCTTGCTTTTTCTTTCTCTCTTTTTTTAAAATAACACCCTCCTTCCTTTTGGCATCTTGTTCTTCTTTTCTTTTCTCATGTTAATCTTATCTGGGAATTTATCAAATAGCTTGTTAACCACCTAAAATTTAATATATAGACATCTGAGTTCCCATTTTCTTCCCATAGTCCCTTCCTTGGTCTCCCTGTCTGTGATTGTAGCTAAGTGTTATAAATGCCTTTGATAAATATCCAGGCCAGAGGCAATTAGCAAGTTGTTTTCAGCCTTTAGGAAACTGTTGGTCATGGACAAATGTCCCTGGCCAAAGGGAGCCATGTTTCTTTTGCTGGATGATAGTTAGTTGAAAATAAAATGAATTAAATAAGTTCACTCTTCTCTCTATCTATATTTAGTAAAAGACTAGATCTCAAAAGCAGTTTGCAAAATAAATCTATAAAGCAAAGGGTTTGGGCTAATGAACAGATTGATAAATAATCTTCATGTGAGGATGTATGGTGAAAAACAGCATGAAAAGAAACTCTCAGATTTAGTATCAGATTTAAACTGTTCAAAGATTGAAAACTTGGTTTTTCACCCTCTGCCTAGGGGATTTAGGTATACTCAACTAATCTCTGAACCTCAAATTTCTCTTTAGGAAAAAATTGCTTGAAGGAAATGTAAATATGCCCTAAAATTTTAAGAAATATAATGCCTTTACAGTTTTTTTGCATAACTAAACATATATGTGAACTTTTTCATTTTAAGTCTCCCCACCACCAGTACTTAGTACATGGCAACCATAGGGGCATGGGAGTGGGAGTAAGGAGGATTGATGGTGGAACAGCAAACAGAACAAATGCTTTTTGAACTGTGTAAAAATTGTGGGAGTTCAGGTTAGTGAATGCCTCACAAAGGAACTGACATTTGGGGTGGTTATCAAGGATGAGAAAGAATCTGAGGGGTAAAAGAAAACACGAATTGAACAGAAAGAACATTGTATACTAAAGCATAGCTTATGCTATAACTTCAGGTAGCATTGAGAATCCAGTGATACAGGATGACATGCATGGCTGGGGTCAGGATGAAATGGGACTGGAAATATAGATAAGGGTCTGTTTTAGTCAACTTTTTTTTGCTGCTGTGACTGAAAGATCTGACCAGAACAACTTTAGAAGAGGAAAAGTTTATTTGGGGATTCACAGTTTCAGAGGTCTTAGTCCATAGCAGCGGGCTTTCTTCCTCAGGGCTCAAGGTGAGGCTAAACATCATGGCAAAAGAGTGGCAGAGGGAAGTGGCTCATATAATAATCAGGAAGCAGAGAGAGTAACTTGCCAGATACAAAATACATAAGCCTAAGACATGCTCCAATGCCCACCTCCTCCAGCCACACCCTACCTGCCTTCAGTTACCACTCAGTTAATTCCATCA